>NC_090266.1:964839905-965146974 GCF_040414725.1 Anabrus simplex | reverse complement strand
TGTCCGTGTGTTTAAAACTTCAAACTTCTATCCTAAAATCTAGTTATTTTTTACTTATACTCTTAAACCCAGGCATGAAATAACTGTGGTAGCATTAAACTATAGAGGACTCACAAATCAGTAATTGCATTTTATATTACATAAATAATAACTCAGAAAGTATTAATACAAGATTATCTCCTTGCTAGTGCAATGACACACACAGGACAGGATCAAAGTTACCTCAGACATTATTCAGAGGGCTTGACAAGAACTGAATATCATCGGCAGAGCACAGATTCAAATATACTAGAATATGCAAAAATGTTGACCATATCTGAACTGTGTAACTTGAATAATTTTGATATGCCTAATAGTTTCCAAGCACGAAGCAACGACAATCCCAGTATCCTCCATAGTAGTAGTAGTAGTAGTAGTATTGTATTGGTCTTTCGTCCCTCTAACTCCTTTTACAGTATTCAGTGATGCCGAGATGCCAGAACTTTGTACTGCAGGAGGTTTTTACATGCCAGTATATCTACTGACACGAAGCTGATGTATTTGAGCACCTTCAAATACCACTGGACTAAGCCAGGATCGAACCTGCCAAGTTGGACTTAGAAGGCCAGTGTTCTACCATCTGAGCTACTCAGCCCAGCTGTCATTTTAGTCACGGCGGTATATTAGTTTGTTTTCAGCCAATTGGTAACTCCTTAACATTTCTTCCCATCACTGTCCAGTACACACACAAAACACATATACATCATATAATGTAGCCTCCAAGTTCAGGACTACAATTTGCAGTTACTGAACAGATGACTTCCTAAAACAATAAGTCAATTTTATTAACCAATATGTGGGAATGAAAAATGTACTACAAGAGAGAAGCAAGTATTTTCCCATTACTGTTAAAGGACCCATGTATATTCCCTTTCTGGCCAGTCAATAAATATTAATAATTTAGTTCTTCACACTCCACTCTCAGCAAAGAATCAAAGTAAGGCAATCATTGAAGGTGTATTACGATAACAAATGCCTTCATTGTCTTCCTTTTGTACTCAGAAACTTAACAGAGAAAGAAAGAAATCATTGGAATTATTTAGTGATTTTTTTACTAAGCTCATGGGGAGGAGGAAAATGATGTTGGAGAAATTATGCTTGAGGAAGTGGAAAGGATAGTAAATAAACTCCATTGTCATAAGGCAGCAGGAATAGATGAAATTCGACCTGAAATGGTAAAATATTGTGGGAAGGCAGGGATGAAATGGCTTCATAGAGTAGTAAAATTAGCGTGGAGTGTTGGTAAGGTACTTTCAGATTGGACAAAAGCAGTAATTGCACCTATCTATAAGCAAGGGAACAGGAAGGATTGCAACAACTATCGAGGTATCTCATTGATTAGTATACCAGGCAAAGTATTCACTGGCATCTTGGAAGGGAGGGTGCGATCAATGGTTGAGAGGAAGTTGGATGAAAACCAGTGTGGTTTCAGACCACAGAGAGGCTGTCAGGATCAGATTTTCAGTATGTGCCAGGTAATTGAAAAATGCTACAAGAGGAATAGGCAGTTGTGTTTATGTTTCGTAGATCTAGAGAAAGCATATGACAGGGTACCGAGGGAAAAGATGTTCGCCATACTGGGGGACTATGGAATTAAAGGTAGATTATTAAAATCAATCAAAGGCATTTATGTTGACAATTGGGCTTCAGTGAGAATTGATGGTAGAATGAGTTCTTGGTTCAGGGTATTTACAGGAGTTAGACAAGGCTGTAATCTTTAACCTTTGCTGTTTGTAGTTTACATGGAACATCTGCTGAAAGGTATAAAATGGCAAGGAGGGATTCAGTAAGGTGGAAATGTAGTAAGCAGTTTGGCCTATGCTGACGACTTGGTCTTAATGGCAGACTGTGCCGAAAGCCTGCAGTCTAATATCTTGGAACTTGAAAATAGGTGCAATGAGTATGGTATGAAAATTAGCCTCTCGAAGACTAAATTGATGTCAGTAGGTAAGAAATTCAACCGAATTGAATGTCAGATTGGTGATACAAAGCTAGAACAGGTCGATAATTTCAAGCATTTAGGTTGTGTGTTCTCCCAGGATGGTAATATAGTAAGTGAGATTGAATCAAGGTGTAGTAAAGCTAATACAGTGAGCTTGCAGTTGCGATCAGCAGTATTCTGTAAGAAGGAAGTCAGCTCCCAGACGAAACTATCTTTACATCGGTCTGTTTTCAGACCAACTTTGCTTTACAGGAGCGAAAGCTGGGTGGACTCAGGATATCTTATTCATAAGTTAGAAATAACAGACATGAAAGTAGCGAGAATGATTGCTGGTACAAACAGGTGGGAACAATGGCAGGAGGGTACTCAGAATGAGGAGATAAAGGCTAATTTAGGAATGAATTCGATGGATGAAGCTGTACGCATAAACCGGCTTCGGTGGTGGGGTCATGTGAGGCGAATGGAGGAGGATAGGTTACCTAGGAGAATAATGGACTCTGTTATGGAGGGTAAGAGAAGTAGAGGGAGACCAAGACGACGATGGTTAGACTCGGTTTCTAACGATTTAAAGATAAGAGGTATAGAACTAAATGAGGCCACAACACTAGTTGCAAATTGAGGATTGTGGCGACGTTTGGTAAATTTTCAGAGGCTTGCAGACTGAACGCTGAAAGGCATAAGAGTCTATAATGATAATATATGTATGTATGTATGTATGTATGTATGTATGTTTTAATGTCACACCAACATGTGGAAGGTTTTCAGTGAAGAAAGGACAGGAAAGGGCTAGGATTAGGAAGGTAGTGGTCATGGCCTTAAGGTACAGCCCCAGCATTTCCTTGATGTGAAAATGGGAAATACCGGGCGAGTTGGCCATGCGGTTAGGGGCGCGTTGCCGTGAGCTTGCATCCGGGAGATAGTGGGTTTGAATCCCACTGTCGGCAGCCCTGAAGATGGGACCCATACCAGATGCTACACACCGGATTACTGTGCTCTGGGACTCACATAGGCAGGGGCGTCACTCCCTGGGCAGGGCTGCCTCCGAAGAGGGTTCATACCTGCTACCTACAAAAAGTTCCCCTTATTCAGGAAAAAAATAACAAAACAATTTCACTGCATTTCAACTGAAATAATATGGACACCACCTGTATTACCACATACATGAAATGAAAGTGACAAGTGAGTTGGCTGCTCCGACATAGATAGGTCTTATGGCGACCCAATCGTAACAATAACCTAAAATGAGTGGTGGTAATTATCAGCCTCGGAAAAGGTTAGGGCATACCCTGTTAGAAGTGACTCGCAGTTCTTGCGCTGGGGGAACTATGATAAGTGGGCAACCAGCGGTATATATTATGAAGGTAGGAATAATAAATGTTGTGACCCTGACGGGAAAATCAGAGGAGTTGATGGATTTTATGAAGAAAGAGAATGTTACAATGATGGGATTAGGTGAGGTCCAGTGGAGAAGAGAGGGAATGAAGAGGATGAGTAGAGGATATATCCTATAGTGGAGTGGGAGGTGAGGCAAAGAATGGAGTAGGAGTGATTGTTAACAAAATCCTGGATGAAAATGTGGATAGGGTATACTACGTTAGTGATAGAATAATCAGAGTATGACTGAGGACAGAAGTAGGAGTGAAAGACTTCATCCTAGTTTACACACCCCAAACTGGAAACAGTTAGGAAAATATAGAGGAATTCTTGGAGACACTCGAGGAAGTAATCACTCATGTGGAAGTGACAGTCATGGGAGACCTCAAAGCGCAGTTTGGAAATGGCAGAATTGGTAAAGAAGTGATTGGTCCATTTGGATATGAAGGAAGAAACGAGGGAGATAAGTTGATTGATTTTTGTGAGAGAAATGGAATGATTGTGGATAACACTTGAATGTTTTTTGCTATTTTCTTTACGTCGCACCGACACAGATATGTCTTATGGCGATGATGGGATAGGAAAGGCCTAGGAATTGGAAGGAAGTGGCCATGGTCTTAATGAAGGTACAGCCCTAGCAATTGCCTGGTGTGAAAATGGGGAAACCACTGAAAACCATCTTCAGGGCTGCCGACAGTGGGGTTCGAATCCACTATCTCCCGATTACTGGATACTGGCCGCAATTAAGCGACTGCAGCTATCGAGCTCGGTAACACTTGAATTAGAAAGAAGAATAGTAGAAAGATCACTAGATATGGCTAGGGTGAAAGAGGGACTAAATCAGTTATCGATTATTTTTTGGTTGAGAAAATAAATCAAAAACAGTTTATGGATGTAACAGCACTACCAGGTGAGGCATTTGATGGAGACCTCAGAGCACAGTGGTAGCAAAATTGAAAATAGGTAAAAATTGTGAGAGTAAATGAAATAAGACAGAAGAAAATAAAAGTATGGAAATTAAAATATAAAAGAACTCAGGAGAAACTTCAGGAGGCATTAAAACAGCACATCTCTATATTAGAAATAGAAAATGTAAAAGAAAAATGGACCAAATTTAAAAACTCATTTGTAAGGTGTGCAGAGAAGATGTGTGGCAGAACTTTGGAGAAAGTGAAGGAAAAGGAGACACCAAGGTGGAACGAAAAGGTGAAGGAGGTTGTTAAACAAAAGAAGAAATCGTGGCAAGAATGGAACAGAGATAGGAAAGAAGCAGGTCAGATTAAGTATTAGGAAATTAAAATTAAATGTGAAAAAGTGGTGGATGAGGAAAAGAAAAAAAAATGTTGGGAGCAATTCATACAAGAGTTGGAAAAGGATGTATATGGTGGAAAAAGGATGTTGTATGGACTGATAAAAATTAGAGTAAGGAAAAAATCTACAAAAAACAAGTGAAGGAAGAGAGTGGAAATGTAATAACAGACCCGGAGGAGATAAAGAATAAGAAAGAGATAAGGAAAAAGACCATTTTGATAAACTCCTGAATGTAAAAAACGATGCAGAAGAGAGTATAGTGGTAAATGAGGATGATCCAGAAATGGAGAATGATATTGCAATGGTAGATGTGGAAATGGCTGTTAAACAAATGAAAACAGGGACAGCTGCAAGGATGGATGATGATGATGCTTGCTGTTTAAAGGGGTGTAACATTTGGGTCATCGGCCCCTAATGGTATGAAATGAGACTAAATGTACTAACAATTTAAAAGTCCAAAACTTATCCACTGACCAGAATTCAAAACGTGATGATGAAGAATGAATGGATGAACATGAATTTAAAATAATCAGTGGATCCAACTTGCAATACTAAAAGTTAAAAATAATATCAAAATTAATCCACTGACCAGAATTTTAAAAAAAGAGACGATGAACAATGATTATGAACTTGAAACAATCAGTGGATTCGACCCGCAATGTCCCACCTTTCCAGAAACTATATTAAAACAACAGTATATACTAACCAAGGGGCTGCTTCCAAACCACAATCCTGAATGGATGATGCTTGTTGTCTGAGTCCAAAATCCAGGTCAACGAACCCTCATAATGGTACTTATCACTAGGAAAGTAAGAACCATGGTATGTCTCATGTAGCAGTACTGGTGTTGAGTAACGTAGACGTATGGTGTTCCATACATTGCAGTACCACTCACAGGTAATGTAATACGCACAGGTAACGCAGACCTACGGTATTTATCACATTAGAGCACCCACTCATAGGCAACGCAAACCCATAGTGTTCCTCACATATCACAGGGACTCTTACTATCCCCATGGTCTTCCTCATATAATGGATACTAATCACAGGCAACGCAGACCCACGGTGTTTCTCACAATGGTACTAATCACAGGCAACGTAAGCCCGTGGTGTTCTGCATGTAGTGATACAAATCATGGGTACTGTAAACCCATAGTGACCCACCCACTGTTGCTACTACTAACAAACCTATTGTGTACCTAACATAGTGGTACTACTCGCAAGTAAAGGCGACCATGGTGTTCCTCGTGTGATGGAACTAATTACAAGTAGTCGCATGGTTCTAATTCAATCATCCCTTGGTTCTACAACAGTCAGGATATACCGTGGGTGTATTCTTGTCTGCGTCCCCCATCCACAGGGGGTAGGGATGGATGAAATATATGTGGAAATGATAAAAGGCAGCAGGACCTATTGGTCTACATCGTTTACAGTATATAGGCTGATAAGGTGTATATGGAGGAAAAAGAAAGTACGTGATGATTGGTGTATAGGTTTAATAATATACCAGTATTTAAGGAAGGAGACAGGAAGGTATGCAACAATCATTAAGGAATTACACCATTGTCACAAGTAGCCAAAATATTGGAGAGAATAACAGAAAGGAGGATGAGAGGAAGGGTGAAAAGAAATTTAGAAGGAGAGCAGTACGAATTTTGACAGGGCAGGTCAACAATAGGCCCTATTCCTGATGGAAAAACAGTGGGAATGTGAGAGAGATCTGTTGATGGTATTCCTTGATCTAGAGGAGGCACATGATAGTGTTAATAGAGAAAAGGTGTGGGAAAACCTGGAAAGAAAAGCATGTGGAAGGCAACCAAGGGAACTAGTGAAAGCAATGAATAAGAATTGTTTCAGTGTATCCAGAATCCAGTGGGATGAACAGATTGGTTTAGAAACCAAACTGGACTAAGACAGGAAGGTGTATTGTCTCCACTTATACTTATAATGGTTATGGATGAAATTCTAACAGAAACAAACGCAAGGTATGGAGGGGATATGAAAATATTGTTGTTTGCAGATGACATAGTGATCTGGGGAGTTAACAATACAGAAGTACAAATCTAACTAGAGGCTTTAAATGACAATATTCAGAAATGTGGTATGAAAATCAGTGTGGAGAAGAGCAAAACTGTGGTGATGACAAGAGAAGGAAAAGGAATCGTTGGTAGCAGGGGACAAAACCTTGAGGTTATTGAATTCTTCAAATATTTGGGAAGTGAAACAATGCAAGATGCAAGGATGGATAAGGAGATCAGCACAAGGGTACAAGCAGGAAGTACATTCTACCAGAATGTAAGAAACCTGGCGTGGAACAGAGAAGTTCCTATGAAATGTAAAGAGATAATGTACAAGATGTACTATACCCCTATATTAACGTATTGAGCCCATGCTGGCACGCTCATGAAAATATAAATTTATATATATTGAGGAATGGGTATAGAATAATTGTAAAGGATATATGCGGCAACTGAAGTAACGAGACCCATGTACTTAAAAAGGCCAGACCAGGAGAGTTAACAATAGAAGGTTGAAGCTTTGTCAGGCATTGACAATGTGGCTATAAAACTTTACAGTCCGCACAGCACTTCATTAGAAAATGCAGACACGATGGAAAGAGCCAAGGGTGTACTTGACCCAAGAAGACAGTGTTTTAGAAATCCAAGAAAATGGATGTCTTGTAAGGAGTGTAGTGTCAGGAAGGGTTTCTTTAAGAAAATTAAGATGGGCCAAATGTAGGACTGTAAAACTGCACTATGCAAAAAATTAAGCCATTCGACACACTCCCCCCACGACGGGGTGGAGGCGACAAATCAACTATGGGATTGGAAGTATATGGTACGGCAGAACGAATGTTAAGAGTTGAGCTTGAGAAGAATGGGGATACAGTCGCCAGAGTAATCAACCAGTAAGATGGGATCAGAGGAACGAAAGTGGATGTGATTGGAGGACGCATAGAAGCCAGATGAAGGGCAAATTATGGAAACAACGGCTGAGAGAGTTTAAAAAAAGACAGTATCTTGGTATTCGGAGCCATTCTGTTAGTATTCTGAGACATTCGGTTCGTACTGAAATTTTGATTGTCAATCTCATTTCTTAAGAGTTGCAGTGTTAATTTGTGCGTGCGTAGTGTTCGCAGAGCCAGTTACTGACTCAGTCTTAATCAAATTTTTAACTCGCTCTCGAACTTATTCTCAGAAGCAGACTTAGTATTATTTTATGCTGTATGGAGTGTGTCATTCGGGAATCAATTAAATATGAAAACAATATTAGTTAAATATGAAAACAATATTAAAGTATATGCACAGCTCGTGTGAAGATAATTCAGAAGGGACAGGTGTAGAGGATACGATATTAGTATGATTGACGTGAGCAAGGTATATTACGTGTGCACCCGAGTATTGAAGACGGTCACTTCACAGACACGAAACTGAAGTTTGGGAGTTCCTGGCGGACATCCGCAGACGGTATTCGCAAGTGAAGATAAACATTAGAAAGGCAGTAGGAAGTAGTGGTAGAAACACAATCCACAAAGATAGAAAAGAACACAAAAGCAAGTCGTAATTATTAATAACTTCTTAAGTCAATGGTTAAATAATAATTGAGGTCCAAGTGACGTTACAGAACCAGAATCGCACCAGTAGCAGTGTCGTATTCTGAACAGGAGAAGTCATGGTCCAGCCCAGCATCCAAGGAGCAGTTGATCCAATGAGAACCGCGATGGCATCATGGTGGAGTAGGAGCAGTAGGGAATGATACCCTACGCTGGAGAAGAGATGACAGCCGAAGGATGAGTAGAACAAACTCTTAGCATGTAATAACTCACATAGATGTTTTAGAGGGAATGTTTTATTTTGTAAATATTAGACAGTAGGATTTTTATTATTATAAAGATTTGGAAAACAGTAGTTTTATGGTAGAGTAAACGATAGGAATTTGTAAAGAAAGGTAGGCTGAGTGATTTCATTTCATTTCATCTTGTGTTGTGATGGGTGGTTTAGTTCAAATCCATGGGGACCACTTGAGATAAGTTATAAATGTAAATGGGGGAAATAAAGATTTAAATGTTATGCGAGTCAAGGGATAAAATCAGACACATACATGGGACGGAATATAATGTCAAGCCGTAGAGAATGTTGATTGTAGTGCATGCTTACAGTGTAGTACGCATGAGTGAATTTGTGTTAGTATGAAAGAGTCAATTTATATATAGAAGTGATTATTATGCGATTGTTATTTCAGAGTCAATGTTGCTTAGAGAAAGTTATTAGTAATGTATAGTATCATGGCTAGAATAATCTAGTTAGTTTATTAATCATGGAGAGGAAACGTAACGATTATGCAGTTGATAAAGGCAGGTTATTTCAAGAATTACCGTATGCAGTTATTGAGATGGAAATTAGTATTATTGTGAGTGGTGAGCGTGGTTGAAGTTACCATGGTGACTGGAAATTGCACAGAGTTTCTTTTTATGGTTAAATAAATGTCATCTGCAATTAGGCAATGTTATTGAGAGTGCACGTTTGATAATTAATATGATAGGATAGGGATTTTCAGAGGGGCCACTGAGGTAAGATGGTATGAGAAGTTTGACAAGCCTTGGGACCACATGTGTGTTAATACGGAGTGTCATCCTCCAGGTGTATGTGCAGGCGAGTGCCCTGCGAAGTGAAGGTATTTGAATTCTCGTCCATGTAAGGTGGAGGATGTGTGATATTGGTAATCGCTGTCAGCTGATGTTATATGCCAGCTGGACTGTGAAGGTATTTATATGGTTCCCAGGGAGTGTCAGATTTGCAGAGGCCTATATGATGATATTGTTAGCACCGCAGTACTCATGAGTATCAGTTATCAATTTCCACAACCGAGTATTTTACACCAGGAGATAACTACAAGACCATAAGATTGGAGTAGGTTTGTTTAGTTTCTGCCATGATTATCAGTTTTTATCGGCATGAACTGAGATTTGCTTAATGTTGAATGAGAGTGAACGCGAGAGTGTATTTGCGGTAATGGAGTGGCATTATATTCTTAAGGATCTGTGTGTGTTGATTTGTGTTAATTTGTGTTGTGATTCATTGCTTTGTGAATAATTGTGTGTGGTAAATGAAATCCATCGAGGGTTGAAATCCATGTTTATTTGATGTTGCGTGTGTAGTTGATAAGATAACGATTCACTCAGGATGTACAGTATTGTAGATTAGGTTAAACAGTAGTATTCTCCTAAAACATCTGCGCGAGGTGGATAGGGACTCATCGATGATAGGCAGATCATAATGAGAAATAATTCAATCTGTGGCTAAGTGATCAAATATTCGACAGTTAACAATGTTCATAGTTTCGAATGCACATATATTGAATTCCATACATTTGGGAGATGAATTTAAGTACATTTCTACTCTTGTTTATGTCATGATTTTTGTCGTAATTATGTATGTTGTGTTTGTCAAGCTAATCTACTTTGATTTTCTTTTGAATAAATTAGACTAAATTTACCAAATGTTGCCATTATTTTAGCATAGCTCCCACCTTATTCATGTCTGTCAGTGGAAGTATATATTCCGGAAATCTCAGCCTAGTAAAATTAGACGTTCACGAGAGGGTGTGAACCGGTCACCCCTGAGATACTGTGCAAAAGTCGGAGCAAAACCAGATTTTGGTGGCATATGGGGACATATGAATCAGAGACTTGGACTTCGACAGCAAGAAATGAAAGTAAGATTGAGGCCACTGAGATGAAGTTCCTGAGGGGGATGGTAGCGAAGACAAGGAGAGACAGAGTAAGAAATGTTGAAGTCAGAAAAGAGATAGGGGTAGAAAAACCGAGTGATAGGATGGAGAAGAATAAACTGAAATGTATTTTACATGTTGTGAGGATGGAGGAGGGAAGGATACCGAAACAAGTGTTGGAGGCTAAGATAGAAGGAAAGAGGGCAAGAGGGAGGCCCAGAGCAAGATGGATGGACTCTGTCAAGAACAGCATTAGAAACAGAAGACTGGACTGGAATACAATTACTGAAGAGGAGTGGTGGAAGGAGAGGCAATGGTGGAGAAGTGCCATCAACACCCCGACCTGGCAGGAGCTGGACAAGAAGAAATGAAAATGATGATGATGATGATGATGATGATGATGATGATGATGATGATGATGATGGGAAGTCCTTTATCATCTTGGTAGTCTCAGTTCTGAACATCCAATGGAATTAATTTTGATATTAACTACATAGAGGTAGTGAATGATGAACGTGACCAAAATCCGGTAAAATTTTAATGATCAGCTTTGCCAGACACGTGCTTCATTTAGACTGCTATTAGATTGTTCAACGGGCTAGTTTCATCAACGAGAACAAAAAAAAAAAAAAACTTGTTTCAAAGAGGGTTTGTAAAGGAATATATTTCCAATTTAGGTCTATTTTTCAGCAAATTGTGTAGCTTCCAGTGTATGGGACCCTCACCAGGATTACTTGATTTGAGAACTGGAAAAAATCCAAAGAAAAGCAGCTCAATTTTTTCTGGGTGATTTCCAACAAAAGAGTAGCATTACCAAAATGTTGCAAAGTTTGGGCTGAGAAGACTTGGAAGAAGGGAGACGAGCTGCTCAACTAAGTGGTATGTTCCAAGCTGTCAGTGGAGAGATGGCGTGGAAAAGAGTCCTGCAGAGAGGCCCAGCCCAAGAGCTGCTTCAGCAGTAGACTGCAATGGGCTTTGAAAAGCTCAAACATACGAAGCCCGTGACGTCATCGCACGGGCCAGTCTGGGCAAGCGCTATGTCATTCGTACGCGGTGGGCCAAGGACAGTGCTGTGGTAGTTCTATGGGCTGACTGCTTCAATGTGTACAGTGTACTGCGTGTCAGCAGAGCGCGTTGCATTACAGTCGAGTGGAGCCGATCAAATTCGCTGTGGTTTTCAATTTGACTTCTCCGTCTATCCTGTTATCAGAAACAAATGTGGACTGTAGTTCCAAAAGAAAAGAAACCGTGGCAAAAATCGTGAATTAAAAAAAGAAGCAACAAATGAACTAAAAACAGCACTATATAAGACTTCTGAACCAGATCCTAAACTTAAAAGTCGTATTTGGTTGGTATTCAAGCCTGCAGTTGACGGTGATGGGAAAGACGTTAATTTTGTGTGCTGTATGAACTGCAGTGAACTTTATGTACACACTAGCAGTTACCCGCGGCTTCTCACATGGATTTCGTTATTTGATAAAAGTAATCGTTCCTCGGTACTGTACTAAGACATTATCTGAAAATCCCTGAAGTATAAAACCTCACTGAAAAATTTACTTTAGTTTACCCCAGAAACTCTTTGTAAACCAAGTTTGTGGTATTGCCTTTTGGGGCTGAGATGACCTTGCGACATAGAACTGTACATGTGAGAACGTCTTCTCTCAAGTAAAAAAAAAAAAAAAAAAAGTTTATTTATTTTTAAAGGAGATTACAAATACATATTTCCACATCTGCAACATCTTCAGGTTTTGAGATATAAGTATCGGCATAAAAAGAATTCAACCCCTTTATCAGCCCTTCCTCCACCCCCACCTATGTGGATTTTCCGAAAACAAAAAAGAGACATGTCTCTTTATTTTTAAAAGAGATTATAAATACCACTTCACATCTGTAACATGTTACGTTTTTGAGATATATTGTAGATATGCTCAGGGATTGTGTGTACAAATTTTGGTTGGGAGCTATGCCCAAACGTACATGCATAATCGCGCTGCTGTAGAATCCTGGAGCTGGCATTGCCATGGTTACGGCAGTTCATTTCCTTATCCGATTCCAAGAGCAGGGGTAATGTGGTGCCAATATCTCCATAACGGTCGGTTTTAGGGCCTTAAAACATGGTTTTCGGGCCCATAGGGCTTACCGAGTTTTGTTCTTTGGGTCAAGGGGCTTAAAATGAGCTTAGTCTCGTCCTTGCATTACAAATTCGATATTTCGCCTATATTAGCCAATTATTTTTATATCTCCCCCATCGCCCCCACCTCAAATTGTTTTGAAAGTAAAATACAGCCCATGTCAGAGATATTGTTTATTTACATTAGTAAAAGGATTTTTAGAATAGGTCCAGTAGTTTCTGAGATTACCCTCCAGATATACACAAACTACCAAAATTTGCACTCTCTCTTTATTATATTAGTATAGATTAAAGAAGTCAGACTGATTTTGTCTTTTTATGATTAGATAAAAAACTTAAGATGAACGAGGTGTGCTTGAAAGATGAGCATCCTAATGTTTCCGTGTTGTCAGACTCCACGACTACGGCACAACCTGTCAAAGTAATGATGTTTTCTTCATGGACTGATGTTCATGATGCTCCTATTCCAACAGATGAGCTAGAAAGATATTTAAAGCAAAACTGTGGAATGGAAGAAGACAGATATAGTGTTGTCATATTGCAGAACAAATAGACAAAACTATCCAAAATTTCACCAGATCGCTAAGAAAGTAATATGTATGCAAGCATCAAGTTCAGCTTCAGAGAGAAATTTCAGTTCAGCGGGCTTCATTCTCAATGCACGACGGTCTCTTCTACAACCAGACAATGCTGATGCTCTTCTTTTCATTCACAGTAATTCCATTCCACCACATTAACAATGACCAATAAACTACGCACACTAAGTAAAAGCAATGTTCAGGTTTGTTTTTGTTGTTGGCATATTGCACGTGATTTCTGTTTATTTTATTTTGAGGTAAACGCGAATGAAGTCCTATGAATGTGCTTCATGTTATTTAGATTCACTTTCAGTTAACTTGATGTCAATTGCAAACGAATATTAGTTTATAATAAAGTTTCTGTTTGTTTTCAATTATTATTATTATTATTATTATTCTTATTCTTATTCTTATTATTATTATTATTATTATTATTATTACAGTGCAGGAGAAATCTCTACCATTTAATTTCAAAATGCGATTAGCCTACGTTAAAATACGTTATTAGCGTACGGGAATTCGTAGAGTGAGTGATCCGAATAGAAGTGTGACGTGAACATTTCGTTGTGCACGGCGCACAAATTATTGTGGAGAAGTACTCAAGGTTATTCTACTGAGCCTGCCCAGTGCGGTGGACTGCGGTGGGCTGTATGAGACCAGTGCTGTGGGCCATTACGCTGCCGCGTCAGAAGAGAACGGCACTGCACGGGCTGGGCTGCCGGAGCCCATGGGTTTGAAGTGCTGCGCGGTGGGCCTGGCGGCAGGATTCTGGCGTGGAATGACATTAGTAGATGAATAAGTTTGAGTGGTGTTTTTAAAAGTACGAAAGATCCAATATGAAGATAAAGTTGGAATTCAAGAGGACAAATTGGGGCAAATATTTGTTTATAGGAAGGCGAGTTAGGGACTGGAATAATTTACCAAGGGAGATGTTCAATAAATTTCCAAATTCTTTGCAATAATTTAAGAAAAGACTAGGTAAACAACAAACACGGGATCTGCCACCTGGGCGACTGCCCTATATGCAGATCAGTGGTGATTAATTGATTGATTGAACAGCATAATTTCTATGTAACCTTATAATAAATTTCAACACACACAATCAAAGTACAGTGAAAACATTTTAAGCCAGATTCTCACGGGACCATACATTTTTCCAGTTTGTAAAGTTGCAAATTCAACTGCAGTACTCTGTAAAATTTTTATGTAATTTTATTGTATATAGGTAAATAAAGGATACAAACTAACATTTTAAAATTAATTACCAGTACTGTATTAGACAGCTATATGGCACACTTAAATTATTCTACTTTTATTTTTTTCTTACACAGATCTAAGATATTTTTTTGCTTTAATTTTACAACTCAATGTTTCCAAAAATTTGTAGTCCAAAGATAGGTTTCTTAATTTCTTTAAGTATAATTTTTGCATGAATTCTTCGAAGACCATAAGTTTTTGTAATGTATCTCTGCAGTCTGTACATTTTTTAGTGACCTTCAACAGCTGCACAATAATACAAGAACAAACTTTATTATGTTGATTATGCTGTAATGTATTAACAATTATTGTAGAACTACAACTGTTTCATACTTACCAATTTCTGTACTTTTGTTTTCATCATCATCATCATTGCCACCACCCCCTTCGGCCGCATTTACTCTTGCTTCAATAATTTCGTCCAGGGTCTGAAATCTGGCTTCAGTGGGTGCATTCTCGTCAATCCTGACGTAATCCTGTGGTTTATTTTTTATTTTACTTTTTTTGCTACTTGCTTTACGCCGCACCGACACAGATAGGTCTTATGGCGATGATTGGATAGGAAAGGCCGAGGAGTGGGAAGGAAGCAACCATGGCCTTAATTAAGGTACAGCCCCAGCATTTGCCTGGTATGAAAATGGGAAACCACGGAAAACCATCTTCAGGGCTGCCGACAGTGGGATTCAAACCCACTATCTCCTGGATGCAAGCTCACAGCCACGTGCCCCTAACTGCACGGCCAACTCACGCGGTAAGTGGTATATTTCCATTGGTTACCGAGCCATTTTTTTCTTGTGGTCCCAAATGTTCTTCTTCTGTGTTACTTTTAATGCCATTTTTCCAGAAGTATTTTCTTAAATGCATTTTGGGCTAATGTCATTAAAGGCACAGCAAATCCATCTTACGGTTTCAAGAATGTGCATTTTCTTCGCGAATTCATCCACAAACCGATTCTGAATTGGTGCTGTAAGTTTAGAATTGGTGGAAAACTTAGGTAGAGTATTGTTTCAGTGGAGTATGAGATAATTATACAGTCCATCTCTGTCTTATCTTACTTATAATCCGCTTAACAACGTGACATGTACAAAACTGGTAGGTATGCAGGTAGTCAAACAATGAATGAATTTGAAACCAACTGTGCATTTCTCAACAGAAATTTCCCGTTTTTATACAGACGACTAGGATTGTTTGGAACAGACGTTTCTGTTTACACAGAAGACCGTTTGCATTTTGATCCGAGTTGTTTTAATGCAGTAACTATGAGAAATCGAAGGGATCACAGACATTTTCCGACTTAAAAGGTTTCCCGCTTCTCCAGGTCCTGGATTAAACGGTTGTCACTGTATTTTAACGAGGAATAGCACGTTAACACTTGAAACCGTTGATCTCAAAATACTCCTACGTATAAAAGCACATGTATACACAGATGAGCAACTGAATTAAAGATAACTCAATTTTGATGTAATGGTGCTGTGATCACCCCAGTGAATGCAATGGCACGACATGGCATGTAACTCAGACCTCATACTGGCCATCTGAGTAACAGCTGAGCACAGGATGGCTAATGGATGAAATCTGAGCACATTTGATAGCAGCTAGATTTTTGGTGCCAGATGTATCGGTCATTCCATCTCCGAAGTCATGCCAGCACTGGGCTTTCCACACGACACTGGTTCAAGAGTCTACTGTGAGCATCTGGTTTCTGGAAAAAAACACCACCATGAGAGTCGAGTGCCGAGATGTACAAGATGTTGATAATAGAGGTTGCCATCGGCTAGCTCAGATAGTGAGATCAGCTAAATGGTCTACAGCAAATAAGATCATTCATGAATGTAATATTGGATAACTGTGAAGAGTGAGCAGCCGTACAATTCAGAATGGGGTAAGGAAGCCACTATTCTTCTTGGACACGGTTGCTCACCACACGTCACAAGGAGCACCACTATTGGACAGTTAAAACATGGTGGAAGGTCATCTAGACAGACAAGTCGATATACTAGTTGGTACAGCAGGGTATAGCAGGGAACGAGAGTTTCAGTGAACAAATGAGGAAATGGATCCCTCTTGCCAACAGGTTAGGGTTTAGGCCAGAGGCGGTGTTTTCCTCATATGCGGACTGTACAGGTGGAATGAAATCCGACTCCTAGTCCATCTGCCACATCCCTGACTGATGAATGATACAGGAACTTGCTGTCACATCATCTCCACCTATTTATTCACCTCCAGCACCCTGCAAAAGACCAGTGCCTACAGCTAGACAATGCATCGGCTCAGCACTCCCGAACTGTGGACAATTAGTTCGACTTACACTCCGTAGATATGAGGTTGCTTGACTAGACCCCAAGGTTAACTAACTTCAACCCTAATGAGCATATCTGAGATGATGTACATTATAACGACCAATCTTCATGCATTATGGGCAGCAGTGCAACGGTTATGGATCAACATGCTTCCTGATGATGATGATGATAATGGTGATGATGCCTGTTGTTTAAAGGGGTCTAACATCTAGGTCACTTGCCCCTTGCAAGGAAAAGACATGATAATAAAAATTTTAAGCTATATCTAATGACCAGATTTTAAAACAAATAATGATGAAAAATGAATATGAAACTGAAACAATCATTGGATCTAATTTGCAATGCCTTATTTTCTGATAAAAATTAGACAAATATAGATTACACTGACATGAGATATTGCCTAGAAGTACAGCGATATAGATCATTCAAGTTATGAGTTAAAACAAAACATTAAAAGACACAAACACAAACTAAAATAAGAGTCAATGGAACTAAAGTGTAGTTCACAAAAAATAAATAATAACAGAAAATACTATTTTGTACATGATAAAAAAGGCCACCATCCCTCATAAAATGTATGACTAGGTCTGTTCACTGCTCGTCATCTCGCAGGAGGAGGGAGATGGCACTCGGGAGTTTTAGACTACAGAGATCAGCCAGGTCAACACACTCCGTAAGGATGTGTACCACAGTGAGATGACAGTCGCAAGTACACACCGGGGAGGGCCTTCACCCTTCAGTAAGTATGAGTGCGTTACTATGCCATGACCGATTCAAAGACAACATAATACCACTGCTTCCCTCCAAGAAGCCTGAAGGGACGTCTTCCATACCTTTGTGGTTCTTTTTAACACTCTCAGCTTATTTGGGAGAGGGGGGCCTGCCATTCCATCTTCCAATGGGACATAACCAAATGTCTCTGATGAGAGCAAATATCACAGGCTGGAACCTTGTAAGGCAACGGGGGCAAGGTAAGAGTCTCCTTGGTAGCCTTATCAGCTAACTCGTTTCCCCTCTACACTCGTGTGCCTTGGGAGCCACATAAACGCGATTCTGGTGCCGGCATTGAATCACCCAGCCAGCAGGTCCTGGATCCTCTGCATCAGAGGGTGCCGAGGGAAACATGCATCAATAGATTGTAACAAGCTCAAGGAGTCTGTACACAGCAGAAAATGCCGGCACTCATCGGACAGCTTGTACCACAAAGTTTCACAGATAGCATAGAGCACTGCTGTGTACACATCACAGACTTCTGGTAGAGGAAAAAGAAACCTATTATTGTCGACAATGAATGCACAGCCCACTCCCGCTTCTGCCCTCGAATCATCCGTGTAAACAACAACTGAATCGGGGTACCAGCCAACAAAGGACAGAAAGAGTCTCTGATAAATGGAAGGGTCCATGTTCTCCTTCGGGCCGGTGTGCAAATCTAGAATTATTTCAGGTCGTCGTATTATCTACGGAGGTACACTACTTGGTCATCTGACAAGACAATGAACCGAAGGTACATCAAACAGTCTGTGAATGCTATCCAAGCATATTCCAACCGGCTGTGTTGCTCGAGGATAAGCAGCGTACAGCTGACTGTTTCCATTGTGGAATATGCAGGGATAGCTTGGGTGAAGTGGCATCTGTTGCACATCTGTAGCATAGGACAGAAGCATTTGCTGGCACCGCAGATATAAAGGCAGCACACTAGATTCAGTGAGCAGGCTAGCAATGGGCCTTGTACAAAAAACTCCCGTTGCCAACCTAACTCCGCTGAGGTTGTGACTACTCCTACCACTACTCTAACACCTTAATCTCCTTCACACAATATACATTACATTTGTTGAGAGCAATTTGTTGCAAGAAACAACAAAATTCAAAGTACATGCCTCTTATCTCAATTATCTCAAGGCGTGAGGTGATAAACTCACACATCTGGCAATATACAAGAATATGGATCTGGACAATAGTAGATTACGGTTGCATTTCCACAACTGAGGATTGTACTTAGAAATAGAATCACTTGTTGTTGTTAAAATAAAACTGAGTTTATGACTATAATTTACGTCACAATGAACAAGCATTGCCGTACTTTACCAAAAAAATATACTTTGTGAGATTTGCTGTTACAGAAGCAGAAAATTTAATCTAACTAAAAAATGCTATTGGCATGAACTTGAAGTGAAATATGATATCGCCGCTGATTACATTCTTCTTCATGTTATTAAAGCATAACATGTCGGATGCTGTAATTACCTGATGGCTTCCTGGAAAAACCACTGAGTTGAAGTCAGAAGTAGTCTGCTGTAATCTTATCTTCTTATGTAACCTGGAGTTGACCTACATTTCCCTCCCGAGTGTAGTGACCTCCAATGCGGTTATGTCCACTCAATAGATTGTAAGAAATTGGAAAATATTATTGAAACACATTGTGAAGTCCATCCTCACAAGTAGATGATGTTTCACTATCAGCACAGTACCAGTCTCTACTCAGATCCAACCACCACTCATAGACCTCTTTGACGATTCTCACCTCCACTCTTAGACGTCTGACTACCACTCTTCGAACACTTGGACCACTTCTTAGCTCTCACCACCACTCTTAGACTTTTATAACCTCGTGATGACCACTCATCTCCCTACTCTCTGGTCATCCCTTCCACCTCAACATACGGTAGCTGGCGAATACAGACACTTGGTCGAAATCACGTGCCCCCGCACTGATGTCATCAGTCATGTGTCGTATTAGCTTGTCCACGCGGACTACCGATGACTACCCTGCATGTGTCAGCGGAAAATCTACTTGCTCAATACAGTCTCGGTTAAACATAGCCTCGATTGCAAAATAATATGCCAGCTCATCTGGCCAGAGTTACAAGTTACAGTATGACTATTTGAAACCAACAAATCTCACTTATTAATATACAGAATAATTACAAACCAAATTCCCTTATCCAATGATTAAATAATATAATATGCATGATACCTAAATATTACAGTCTAAATGATGACAAAGAGAATATAAAATCTAATGAATCGGCTCAATTAATGATGATGATGATGATAATAATAATAATAATAATAATAATAATAATAATTGTAACCTTTACTACAGTGGTTACACAAAACAAAGCACTAAACACAATAACAGGGGGAAGTTAAGAGCAACTACACAACATCAGAAACCACTACACATTCAGAAACATTAACTGAAATTACGCAGATTTCCGCCGACCAAACCATACGTAAATATCAGTAGGGCCAACTAGTGGACAATAAACCAGGAAGGTGGAAGGAACTACGACCTACTGAGGCCAAGGACATGGCTTAGGTTGCAGATTCGGAAATAATTTGCCGTGATCCTTAAATTTGAAAAAATATTATTTACAAGTGAAATTTTACAAGTACGTTCCGAAACCAAATCCACAAACTTGCAACTTACGAACTACAAGCTCCGTGATACACATAACTTAGAGGTTCTTTGATAATATCTACATACAAGTTACAAAATTCCAAACCAACTATACATCTAGTTACAAATCCAGTTGTACAATGCAATTTACAGTGAAGTAAACGTACTCTCCAAAATTCTAGCGTACATCAAGTGACACTGAACTACCAGAGGCAAACCCCAAGCTAAATATATCAAACTACAATCTACATTTTTAGTGAAATAAGAAATGGGAATGCCTCGAAAACAAACAAGCAAGCCCAGCTGAAAAGCTAAGGCGTCATAAATAATTAATTTGGCGAATCTAGGTTAGGCTAGGGCAGACTCCTATACGAAATAGCAACCGAACATTACGGAAATTTTAGCCGGAATGGAATTCAAGAGTGCTTACCCGAAGGGGGCCCATCCCAGAAGCGAGGCGTCGCACACGGCGTAAAACTTCAGACAGACCAAGACAGACAAAACAGACCGAATTATCACGAACGCTGCCTCGCTCTCTATATATAGGTAAACCCTGACCTTGGAGTAGCCGATCAGAATGCATGAGCCCCCCCTATCGCCCCCTAGATTCACCAATCACAATTCCGACTTTAGTCGCGAACTTAACCTACATTCTCGAATACGCGATCGCGAACCTTCCATTTCCAGAACAGTCAGAAAATACATTCTAGAATACCAAACCAACAAAAGGCAACACACCCTGTTCAAAAATTTATGTAACAAAAGTTTCTGGATACTTCCAGTAAATACAGAACTGAATACTACTATTTACAAATACATACGTTACAAATATTACACAGTACAGGTTAGGTCAATACAAATAAAACATTATATCATACTTTACAAATAAAGTCTTCAAAAAACACTTTCCACTTCCACTACATGTTCACCAGTGACAATAATAAATGATGAATGAAATCTGTAACCCTGTTGTACGGTTACAAGGTGGATGCTATTCAGTTTCTCAAGGATGCTTTGCCTTGCTGATCTATATGCTGCACTTCCATAGTCTAAACTGGATAAAATATGTGACCTATAAAATCACAGGAGCACCGTGCAGTCTGCTTTCCCCCCCAAGTAGTGCCGCTAAGGAACTTAACACATTAATGACGGACTACGTTAATGAATGTAGTTTTGTATTGGTGCACGGGCGACCGGCTACGTAAATTAAAGTTTTCTCATGTTGCTTCATTCTTGAGTGATTTTTATCCTCTCCGCCGTATATTAATAAAAATATTTTGTGTTGTTTACAAACTAAAGTCTTTGTTGATCGGAATTTAGATAGATATATTCTTTCCTTGACAATGCTTTCAGCACAGGAAGTGTGGTTTCGTAACACTCAGTACCACGTGACTGAGTGTATTGTCAGGTGTCAGCATGGCGCGTCGTAGCATAAGTGCATGCTGATAGTTTATCTGATGTCCCTAGTGATTGTGAAAGTGTAAGTATTAGTGATTGCGAAGATGTGTGTTCGTCAACATCAAGATATACGCGCAGAAGTGAAAGTGCGACATTCAGTTCAGACGAGTCTGTTGATGGCGACTAATATGAGTGAAGTTGCCAGTGATAGTAAGAACAGTGAGGTTGATGGATGGACAAATAAGGATGAAAACAGAGTCCTAGAACCATTTACAGGTCATTTTGATGTAATTTAAAAGTTACATGTATTTATATTTCATCCTACTTCTCATGCTAGGTGTGCTTCTGTTGCCAGTCCACAGGGAAGAATGGAGTAGCGCGCGCCCGGAAAACAATGTGTTAAAAATATTCAGCTTCTTAGTGCATTTCACTTTTAATTGCAACACGCGTGGCTCCCACTATAATTTGCTACTGAAAAGGAGCCCAAGAAATTGGTAACTGTCAACTACAGGAAGAGCAACATTCTCTAAAAGCTCACGATGGGAGTGAGGAGTGCGCTTCCGACAAAAGTGTACAACAGAGGTCTTTGCGTTTGGAAACCGAAAGCCACATTCTAAGGTCCACTCTTCCAATCTCCTAATTGCTTGCTGTAATTGTCGTTTGGCGATGGCCATATTTTGTGAGCTACAGGTATAATGCAGAGCAAAATCATCTACATACAGCGATGGTATTACTGCTGAACCAGCAGCATCGACAATACAGTTTATAATTGCTAGGCGGGCATTAATTCCATTGTGGAGTTTTATCTCCCGTATGCAGTTATTAGACTATGCCTCTTAAATAGGCTTCTGATAAGTTCACCTGCATACACCCCAGCGTCAGTGGGTAGGGTCTGACACAACCCACTCTGATGAGTCTAGTGTCAGACCTAAGACGAAACGCTGGTTAATAGAGCAAACGCCTGAAAAGCCATACATCTAATTTTTGATCTGAATACAGTTTATAGCAATCGCGAACAGAGTGACACTAGGAACCGATCCCTGTGGGATACCATTTTACTGAATGTGGTATTGTGAATATGCCCTCCCTACTCGGACACGGAATAGACAGAGGGACAAAAATTTGCAATAAAAACCGGCAATTAACCTCGGAAATTCCATTGATGTAGGACTGAAAAGATGCCATATCACCATGTAGTGTCATAGGCCTTTCCTAAGTCAGTGAAAACAGGCACCAAATTCTGTTTTTGGAGAAAAGCGTCCTGGATAGAACTCTCCAGGCGTACCAAGTTGTCAGTGGCCGAGCGACCAGCTCGAAAACCACATTGGTATTTGGACTAATGTCCTCTTTTCTCCAGGCACCACACAAGTCGTCGATTCACCATCCTCTCAAATAGCTTACACGAACAGATAGTAAGACAAATAGATACGTAACTTCTTGCATACTTAGGGTTTTTGTCAGGCTTGAGGACAGGAATTACTATTCCCCTCTCGCCACTCTGACGGAAACTCACCCTCTACCCAGATTCGGTTGAACACACAAAGGAGATATAAGAGACTATCATCACTAAGGTGTTTCAACATCTGGTTATGGACATTATCTGGTCCGGGAGCCATGTCTTAGCAAAGTGCCAAGGCGCTCCAGAGTTTCCACTCCATAAAGGGCACATTATAGTACTCTGAAGCTTGAGTAGCAAAACTGAGGTGATGACGTTCTGCCTCCCGCTTCAGAGCTAGGAAATCACGATAGTAATTCCTGGAACCAGACACATCCACAAAATGACTGGCTAGATGATTAGCAACAGAGGGTGAATCAGTGACAATACTGCCTGCAATGGAAATTCCAGGTATTAAAGATGATCCTTGTATACCCGAAATACGTCGAAGTTTAGTCCACACTTGAGATGACGATGTATGTGACGTCATGGACAACACATCTCTCTCCCATGAAGCTTTCTAACTCTGTCAAATAATGATTCCCGCCTTAGCGTGGAGTTTTTTAAATGTTACCAAATTGGCCACAGTAGGCTGCCTACGATAGCGTTTATGAGCATGATGTCGTTCTTTTATAGCTGCTGCAATTTCTTCGTTCCACCAAGGAGCAAGTTCTTGGCGAGGAGTCCCGGAAAAGGCTGGAATGGACTCCTCGGCAACAGCAAGAATAACATGTGTTTTAAGCTCTCTTAGTAACTCTTCCAACTCCCTTCCCCTTGGCCAAGGCATTTCAGAGCCCCATATAGGGAAATGGGCATTAATATCACCCAATAAGAGGAATGGAGGTGGAAGCTGATCTATAAGATCAGTTACATCAGTTATATTAAGAGGCTGGCCTGATGCAAAGTAAACATTACATACTGTTGTTATGACAAGCTGTACCTGTACTGCAACTGCTTCTAGCGGGGTTCATAGTGGAACTTCTTCGCTCTAGGTATCAGAAGGATGAAAAATATCAACGCCACCAGAAGCCCGGTTAGCATAAAGTTGTTCTGCCGAGTATAACTGAAAATTTCTCAAGACCGCATGGTGATCTGGTCTGAAATTAGTTTCCTCCTGAATGCAAACTACGTAGGTGGTTTGAAAAAATCTCGGAATGTACTACAATTAAGTATCTTACCTCGGTGGAAATGCTTTTATTTTTCATCATAGTCTCCCTGTAGACTAATGCATTTGGTCCAGCGATGTTCCAATGCCTTGATCCCATCTCAAAAATGAGATTCCTCCAGTCCTGCAAGACACCTCTCCAATTCGGCTGTCAGTTCTTCCCTTGTAGAAAATCTCCATCCACCGAGGAAAATTTTCAGCTTGGGGAATAGATGAAAGTCTGATGGTGCCAAATCAGGTGAATAAGGTGGATGTGGCAACAATTCGTACCCCAGTTCATGAAGTTTTGCCATGGCAATAACACTTGTGTGCGGCGGAGCGTTGTCCTGATGAAAGATGACCTTTTTCCTTGCCAAACCCGGCCTTGTTTTGCGTATCTTTTCCTGTAGTTGGTCTAGGAGGTTTGCATAGTATTGCCCCATAATTGTTTGGCCAGTAGGAAGACAATCTATCAGCAGAATGCCTTTTGCATCCCAGAAAACTGAGGCCATGACTTTTCTGGCCGAACGCACTGCCTTTGCTTTCTTTGGTGGTGGTGTATCAGCATGTTTCCACTGCTTTGACTGCTGTTTTGTCTCTGAGGTACAGTAGTGGACCCAAGTTTCTTCTGTAGTCACAAACCGGCGCAAAAAATCTTGTTAGCTGCACTGAAAACGGGCCAGACTTTGTTCGGACATTTCCAATCTGGTGCGTTTAATGTCCAATGTCAAGAGCCGCGGCACCCATCTTGTGGATAATTTTTTCATACCCAATTCTTCGATTAAAATATAATATACCCGTTCAGAAGACATCCCTACAGCTTCAGCAATCTCCCGCACTTTCAGTCGACGATCCTCCATGACCATTTTATGCACTTTTGCGATAAATTCCGAGGTCGTAACACTTTTTGGCCGTCCACTATGCGGATCATCATCCAAGCTCTCCCGACCAAATTTAAACTCGCTGATCCACTTGGCAACAGTTGAAAATGAGGAAGCACAGTCCCCCAGTGTGTTCTGAAAGTCGGCATGAATTTCCTTTGCTTTCATACCTTTCTTTACGAAGTATTTAATCACTGCTCGAATCTCAGTTTTTTCCACTGTCACAAATCACTACGCGGGAACAACAACAAAGAGTCGTCACTACCACACTCCTGCAGCTAGAGCACTGACGCGCCACGTGTTCACTCACAAAGGATGTGCAATTATTGTGCGGGAACGTCGTTGCTCTAGCACTGACATCTAGCGGTTATTCCGAGAACTTTTCAAACCGTCCTCGTATACTCTCCGCATACTCGCCAATCAACTGGCGAAGCTCAGCAGGATGCCTATCATAACCGTTACAATTCCACTGTAAAAGTGCCATAGTGTGGTTTAAAAAGGAAGAGTGTTAGGTTATAAGCAGCAAAATGCTTTAAAATCTAAACACTAACATCAACATCTACATCCGTAGATGAAGATGAAAGCTCGACATCCATCCCATCAACAGACAAGGGGACTGACGCTGAGAACTTTGACATATTTTGGGGGCAGGATTTCCTCCTAAGAGGGGAGCGCTCAGGTTTAGGAGAAGGTGTACCTGCTGGCGCTTATTCATACCCTCCAGATGAAGGGGATGATCTCCCCTTCGCAGGAGAAGTGCGGGAGTGCCTGGTAAGCGCGCTCCTCTTCTCTGCCTTCTTTTCTTGTTTAGACAGGCTGGGAGATATTTTCCCAGCCCTAGTCAATGATGCCGCCTCCGCCGGCGTGAGCACAGCTTTTGCCGACCTCTTATAGTAGAAGGGAGACTTGGCCTTCCTCCCCACTGTCATGCCGGCTTAGGACTCCCAGCCGGCACAGACTTCTTCGTGGTCGAAAGTGGGGTAGTCTCCACCTTCGAGCTTTTACCCTTTAAGGCTTTGCTCACAGGAGCATCAGCCGCCTTGGGCGCAGCAATCGTAACAGGTATAGATGTAAACGACGAACCTGGAAGTTTCTGTGTTACCTTACTGTAGTCTAATGTCTTGGTAGGTGCATTCATTGAATTTAACCTATTAAGTGCTTCCTGGTAGGAAAGACCATCCAGGGTCTCGATCTCCTGGATCTTCTTCTCACCGAGATATACCGGACAGTTCCGATCTTGGGGAGAATGAAGACCAGGGCAATTAGTGCACCTGTAAGGAGTTGTGCACTCTTCCATGCAGTGAACTCCTCTTCAACATGTACCACACACAGACGGATTCGAGCAACGATATACCATATGCCCGAACCTCTGACATTGATAGCAGCGCATGGGAGGCAGAATGTATGGCCTTGCATCGCACCGATAGGTTGTTACCTTGACTTTTTCTGGTAACACTGACAATTTGAAGGAGACAATGAACGCACCTGTGGCAACATCTTTGCTGTTGACTTTGCACGTAATGCGCCAGATGTGTGTCTCGCCACGGTGCATCAAGTCTTCCATCAACTCATCGTCAGTGTTCAAGATGAGATCGCGCTGGAAGATAACTCCATGAACCACATTCAAGGTTTTGTGCTCCTCCACTTTGACGGGAATATCGCCAAAGTGGTCACACTTCAACAACCTATCAGCTTGCATGGCAGTGCGCGTCTTTAGCAACAAACTACCGTTGCGCATATTTTCTGGTCTCCCAGTTTGCCGTAGACACCTTAAATAGACTTGACAAGCCTGAAGTCACTCACATCAGTTCTGGTAGCAACCAGAAACCTAGGAATGCTGGATCCCATTCCTTCACACTGTGCATGCTCCCAGGGGGTTGAACCCCTCAAGGAATCAAAAGTTAAAGACTTCGGTGGAGGATCACCTTGGGCAGGCTGAAGACGTTTTGAAGCCATGACCGAAATCAACCTTCCCAAATGCCACCCACTCCGATCAGGGGCCTCTGTAGCCGAACCAGCAGCCAAGGCAATACCCACCTGGTCATAGAAGGTATTGCCCAGGGTCCACAGTTGGACGATGTCTAATACAGGATAACTGAGGCAATGAGCACTAAGACTCCCTTCCTCCAATCACCCCCTATAGGACGTAGCCCATAGCGTGTACAGAGTAATAAATATGGAGGAAAAAAATAAAAATCAATTAATAGTATGTCCTTCTGGCATTCGGCTGTGCGGGGACCTGTGTTGTCAGGCGGATACTACTGGGCAGTTGCATGGCGTTCCCACCCGACGCGAGTTTTGGGAATACCGTCGGGCTTTCGGGCGTAATCGCACATGTAAGAGCCCCATCTCTGAGCTGCAAGCACATCAAGAATTTTGAACCGGTCTACAACCCTCAAAAAAATAAAACAAAATAAAGAGGGGACTGATGGCCACATGACCCTTTTAATCACCTTCTACGACAGGCAGGGATTACCTGTGGATGTATTCAGCCCCTCCCATCCATAGGCGGTCCAACATATTGTACCAAACCACAATCCGTGTCCGTGCCTAGGTCACCCCTTTTAGTCGCCTCTAACGACAGGCAGGGGGTACTGTGGGTGTATTCTTCATCTGCGTCTCCAACCCACAGGAGTCAACGTGGTTCCCTAATGCTTCTGGTGTCAATGGACTCTATGTCGTGTAGTGTCGCCACCGTCATCAGAGCAAAAAATGGCATTACACGCATCCAGATATTTTAAATTTAATTGTTCATCAGTGTACTATTCAATGCTATGTCTGACTCTGAACAGTATATCATCAGAGAGACGTTTTCTTGGATTTAAAAAAAAAAACTAGAGTACAACTCGAGACAGAATTTAAGGACTGAGTTGTACATTTACATTTGGTATTTCTTTCATGCATATATTTATATTACATAAACTTTATGTGCATGTATGTTCACTGATAAAACAAAGAGAAAAAAGATCTCACAATATTAACTATACTGCAATTAAAGCATTTTAAAAGATATAGGAAAATGTTTTACTCCCGGTGGGTTTATGGTAAGACTGATTAAGATCAGGGTGTTAGAATACCCCCATGGTCACACACTGGGGAGATCCCAAAATGACTAATATGTAAAAGACATAACATGATTGAAGTGTTTGTCCTGCACGTGGCCTGCTGGTAAACGAGAGCGTGATCGCTGTCACACTGTTCCTGTACACCGCGTATGCCCGTAGAAAATCCATCAACTCTGAAGAATGGATAATCAGATTTTTTTTTTTTTTTTTTTTTTAAGACAGAAAAGAAATAAAACTTTCCCCATTATAGTAAGAGTTGAAAATGCTCTTCTTCAACCTGTAGACAACCGTTGTGGTGTGTGATGATCTGGTTTGCTCTCCGCAGTTCAGCCTCATGAATCTTTCAAAATTTCAGTGCGAATTGTATTTTTCAATTCTATTTTTAATAATAATAATGTTATTTGATTTATGTCCCACTAACTACTTTTTATGGTCTTCGGAGACGCCGAGGTGCCAGAATTTAGTCCCGCAGGAGTTCTTTTACGTGCCAGTAAATCTACCAACACGGGGCTGTCGTATTTGAGCACCTTCAAATACCACCGGACTGAACCGGTATCGAACCTGCCACGTTGGGGGGTTAAAAGGCCAGCGCCTTAACCGGCTGAGCCACTCAGCCCGGCCATTTCTATTTTTAAACTATCACATGAATAGAAGTCGCAACCCATTAAATCAGGAGAGCAAACTGGCCATAAACTTGCACTAATCTGTCATGCTGGAAATATCCAAGCAACATTTCATGTTACGCCAGTTGACGAAAAAACTTGTTCAGTATCAATTCTATGTGTAAGTCAGAATTAATTATGTAGTTGAAGGAAATTGACCCTACAATTTCTTAACATGAATACTGCGCCACACTCACATATCAAGGTCATGAAATGGAGTTTCATGAATTATTCTTGGATTCTCATGTGATCAATTCTGTTTATTTTGCAAACTTACATGTCCATGCAAATTAAACCATGGCTCATCAGACTACAGCACGAATTCAGGATTAAATTCACCAGTGTTGACAGACTGAAGAAATCAATGGCAATAATGTTTTCATGTGGCTGGATCTCTTGGAGTTATACTTTGCAATTCTGTGATATTGTTAGGCTTATATTTCAGTTCCCTTGCCATCTGCCATGCAAAAGAATATGAAACCTTGTTTACTGGGCCAGTTTCCTTAACGATTTTCACATATATCCTGAATTTTTTCATCAGTTAGGACAGTTGGTTGTTTAACTTTTTTTTTTTTTTGCACTGAACCTACAGTTTTGAATTTATTCATTATTTTCTTAATACCGTAACGCATTGGCAGTCGTCCTCCAGGAAACTGTTCATGAAATTCTCTACTCACTCTCCAAGTCTGATCAGTGCTTTCAAAATCTACAGCACACGAAAATACACTGTTGAACACTTAATTTAGAAGCCATGAAACACACTAAAATTGATAAATGATTGCTTTGTAAGCTTTGCATGGAAGCTTATCGCAGACTAGCTGAGACGAAGACATCACTGGGCAAGCTAGATGGGTCAGGCCGCTACTGCATGATCCATTCACCCAGAAACAGCAAGGGAACTGCTACTACTACTACTACTACTACTACTCAGATGAAAAATTCACCAACATTAAGAAAATTAGTGAAGAAAATGAGGTCCAGAATAATTTATACACATTATACAATGAAATGATACAGGGTCTTTTCTTTAGCATGCTCGGCAGCACCACTCAGAGCACGGCATGGCTGGCGCAATGACACTCGGTCGCTAGCCGGTATAATGCGCGCTTTTCCTCACCACTACTCACAGCAATTCACACTTATAGAAATCCATTTCTACTGAAACTATTAGTCTAAAACATACCTGGCATTACATTTGATGTTCAAAATGTTGTCCCTCAGCTGTCAAACATGCCCGACACCTCGTAAATAGGTTTTCAGACACTCGACAAATCTCAGCTTGTGTGTTGTTCGAAATAACTTGTGTAATGTTCTCTTATAGTTCTTCTCTTGTGTGAGGATTGTTCACATACACTTTTCCCTTCAGCATCCCCCACAGGTAATAATCACAGGGATTTAAATCAGGAGATCTAGGGGGATAATTAACCACACGATCTTCAAAAACTTCCTGTATTACCTTCATAGACTGATTAGCAGTGTGTGCCGTCGCATTATCTTGCATAAAGTAACCATTACTCCTTTCTTCTTCTGTCAGCTCTTGAAAGAATGGTCTGAGAAAGGGGTCTATATATCGATCAGCATTTATTGTTTCGCGGAAAAATATAGGCCCTATAATTCTGCAAGCACTTATTGCACACCAAACTCCTATTTTTACATCATGAAGTGGACAGACATGCAGCTGGTGGGGATTTTCTGCACACCAGTAGCAATTGTTTTGACTATTTACATAGCCACTTAAGTGTAGCCATGCTTCATCACTATAAAATAAAAGTTCTGGGTCAACATACCAATCGTGAACTGACTGAAGCAACCAGTTACAATACCGAACCCTAGTGAAACTGTCAGGTCCTCTTAAATATTGGCCAGGGGTGGGTTTGTACGGTTTTGCTTTTAACAGTTTTGTTGCTTTGTGGGCAGAAGATAATGACACATTAGCTTGTACAGCAAGACGCGACAGGGATTTTGTTGGAGTTCTTTCTAAGACAGCTCCTATTTCGTCAAGCTTTTCCTCTGTTAAAACAGTTCATCTCCAACGTGATTTCTTGTTAAGAATGGACCCGGTGGTGCGGAACTTCCTTCCTAATCTACGTACCGTACTCCTATGGGAAGGGAGGATTCCAGGAAATTTGTGAATGAATCGAAACCGGCATTCTGTATAAGAAGAATGCTTCGCATAGCACAACACAATGAATACACGCTGTTCTACTGTATACATCACTCGTTAAACACACGATTAGTATTCCTACAGAAACTACGCTATTTTAAAGCAAACACATTGAACACGCTATCAATGCCACAGATGAACTGAACTATTGCTGTATGTGAAGCAATGGTTATCACTACCGTACTGCATTAGATCATCTTAGCCCGTCATGAAGCAATATATCTCTCGGCAAATGAGTCACCTGGCCGCGCTATCGCCTTCCGTGCGTGTTCTCCTGACACACGGAGCAGGCCATAAAAAAGACCCTGTATAATAACTTATAGGGCTATTACTATTTTTCCAGATGGAAATTTCAAATTAACTTACCAATGTTTCCCATCGAAAAATATTTGCATAAAAGCAGAGATAATTCTGGGATACATAAAGCCTTCCATGAACCAAAATGTCCTTTTGCAGGGCACACGAATAATCTGAAATGGAAAATGAATATATTACCTGGACATCATAAAACTGGTCACAGATTTGAATAATCAACATTTCCTTAAGAGACCAATCTTAAAATTATATTGGACAAAATTACAGATTCATTAGAAATCATATTTTCACATTTACTATGAAACAACATAGATTATCCAATAAATAAAATCAACACATGATGAAAATAAATAGCAAAATTATTAAATTAATTTTAATACAATGTACGAACAATAGAGTCCACATAAGAACCAGAAGAAGTAGTAATGGAGGTTTCTTAAAAAGTAAGTTCATAATCCAGAGACTCCACAACAGAACTGGGAAGATTCAGTATTTGAGAATCCTAAGTTATTCTATGCTAAATGAGGTTCATTCCCAGGTTTACGCAACACTCACTTCTGACTAATACCGACATAGTGCTTTATTTCAAAGTTTTATGTACATCTATTCCAGTCCTAAAACAAAACAATTAAAGATACATATTACCGCAGATCCTACAATAACACAGGTTAACAGACCATTTGCACCTACACAAGTTCATGGAGCTGATGATCAATCATGTCCTAAGCCCTTAAAATAAATCAAACAACATAAAGAAAACAAGAGTTCAAAAAACTAAGGATGACTATCCCATGCTATTACTCCTTTACTAGTTCCCTAAATATATATTTTATGCAATCATGTATGTCAACAGAGCAGGTGCTAATGCCAGGTAGAAAAACGCCAACCAATACGTTACTAAGTCAGTATATCACTTGACACATTCAATTACAAACTAATTTACTTTCCTTTAGTTATATAATCACATAGTTCACTTGTAAAACCTGACTCAACATGAGACTATTCTCAACTTGGAAGACTAATTAAAAATGCTGCCACACGGTCTGAAGAAGCTCAGAGGACTATCATGTCATTTAGGTAAGTTTAGCAACAAATACAGCTGAAAAGTAAATAATAAAACAAGTAGTTGTTCAGATGCATAAATTAAATTAAAAAGGAGAGAAAGAAAAAAGAAGAATGTCAGAACCAGGAATATGGTGGAAGGTAGAGGCTTTTAAATCACCATTTATATACTTTCTGTAAAATTATTCTGGTCATAATAGTCTGCCTGGGTCCTCAAATAGCACCTGAAGATTATGTGGTGACTGCTTTTCTCACTGGGTCAAAAAGTACTACTGCAGCACAACTGACCTTATGAGCAACACTTTTCATAATACTAAGACACAGTAATTGTGCTCTGAACGTCACTGCTAGGCACCACCCATGTCTCAGTAGCCTCCATACCGTTACAGCCATAAATGAGACTGAGACACTGCTGGAAGCTACATTTTGTTTTGTCCTGTGCCAAAATGCAGATGAAAAAATACTGCATTTAATCAAGAAATAACGGGCAGAGGATAACATTGTCCTCATTATAGAAATGAGGATAGTTTTTTGGAATGACCATAAGTAAGAATTGCTTTGGAATAAGCAGCAATCATATGTTAGTTCAATCCATGGGCACGTATATTAGTCCAATTTATTCAAAAGAAACTTTCTCACAAATAAGAAATATGTACTACAAAGCTCATAGGTCAGAGCAGTAGATATAATTGCACAGCACAGTAATGTATGGCTCAAGCTTACTGTCTTTTGTTCATTTACTTCTCTCAAACAAGTGCCAAACACACAGGGTGGTCTTCCAAACAAGGGGACCAAGAGGTGCTGGCTTAACCAGAAAATATATTTAATTCTAATATGTATACAAGAGGACACTTCACTAGATATGGACTAATGTCAAAATAATATGCATACCTTCCTACTCACCGAAGGTGGCTGTATGCACATGATTTCTAGTGCATTTGGTCAGTCTAATCACAAAATGAGCATGATGAATTCCAGTATTCACAAATCTGTAGTGCAAGATACTGAAACACCTCATATAGCGTTATCCAGGTTTGTGTGGAGTTAAGTATGGTTTAGGATGTTATCTCTATGTTCTCTAAAGTCCAGCCCCTGGCAATTACAGTTCTATAGTAAATACCCAACATTAAACTGCACTGTAATACTGTATCTGGGCTATATGATGGGTATCAAACCAGAGGCGACTAACCAAAATAAACATGAAACAATGGTTAGTCATTCCAATCAACTATCAGTATGAAGACTTATTTTGTGTCTGACATGACTATCACATTTTTGTACTGTGCAGTGTTTCAGTGCAGTTCTCTGGAAGAAACAAAAGGAGTATTGTTGCATGCTCCTGGCAGCCCCCTTCAGATTTTTTGAAAGGGATGAGCGAGTCAGGTTGGTGAGCTTCCAGCTGGTTTGAGAGCTTATAACAGCCTCTGCCTCTATTGTGCTTTTCATTTGGTGTATCCACGGATGTTCTGGAAGGTGACACCTAAACGTTCCTAACTATAGGAAACTGCTGGTTGCAGTGACCAGTGGTGCAAGCAAAGTGAAAATATGAGATTTGTCAATCAAGATTAGGATACCCGATCCAGATAAATCCCATCAGCCGGAGACCTACTGTGAGCACAAAGGACTTCACTAATTAGTGGCTATTTACAGAAGAGTTGTCTTGTGTTGTCAAGAATAAGTAATGTGTGTGTGTGTGTGTGGGTACTGACTGGTATTAGAGTACAAATTCAGAAATAGGTTTTATGGTACGTATGATTTCCAAGTCACAGAAAAGACTGGAAGTTTATATAAAGACTTAAATAGTTATTATAATTTTGGGTCATCCTATAATAAATTGATGTTTGTTGTTTAAAGGGGTCTAACGTCTAGGTCATTGCTCCATATTAAATTAGTCCAATAAAACAGTCAGTGTTATTCATATCATGTGAGCTTTCATTCGGGAGATAGTGAGTTCAAATCCCACTGTTGGCAGCTCTGAAGATGGTTTTCCGTGGTTTCCCATTTTCACACCATGCAAATGCTGGGGCTGTACCGTAATTAAGGCCACAGTCGCTTCCTTCCCACTCCTTGCCCTTTCCTATCCCATCGTCACAATAAGACCTACCTGTGTCGGTGCAACGTAAAGCCAATGGTTTAAAAAAAAAAAAAAAAACATATCAGCATATTACTTCACTTCAAGCCAGAGATGACTAAGCCTATAATCTACTACAGAAAACTATGCTAAGCCACAATCAAGGATTTACTACATGAACAAGCACAAGTTTCTGACAAAACTGACAGCGTTAGAAATCCAGTGTATGTCCTTGATTCAGTAGCCACTAATATTGCTGACAAAGGTGAGGAAACCAGTTTTGACCAAGACTTCACTGTAATAGAGAAAGTTCACTGATTTCACCCAGAGACATATACTGTACATCTGATCACTGGGTTGAAATGATTGCAAATACCAACAAGGAGGAGCCAAAATGCCAGGTAAAAACATTTTCAACACAGCACTCCTAAAGAAAGAAGTTGTAAACAAGAAAACCTTAACTGATGGAAAAAAAGTTGAATGGCTTTAAAACATGTTGTATTGTACCCGGATGAGATAGGCCCTAGCTTTCATGATTTGATTTCTATATGATAAATACAGATATATAGGAATATTAAATTGAATACAGTGTCAGTTTTGTGTGGACGGAAGGATTTCAACATAAGCTAGACATATCGCGACTGTCTGTCGCCACAGTTAAGCTTGTCATTATGGGGAGAATGTTTCTTGGTCAGAAGCTAAGAGGATTAAATCTAGAGCTCACAACAACAGAAATAATGACTACAAGGAAGTGAAAGAGTATGTATTTCGGAACAAGGGCGAGCAGGTGCAGCACCAATACCGAGAATATGACGTACCAGTATTTTCCACTGCCTCGAGGCATTTTGTGTTGTCAAGTTGCAAGGAAGAGATTTTAAACTAACCAATGCGGTGTTGACCAATGGAAAAATTTATCATAGGCCCGCAGATAAACCAACATAAGAAAAACTCAGAGTGAACTCCAGTTAGCTTCTCCGATAACAATAATTAAACTATTCCAACCACATAATTGAATAGAGGGGATTTTTGGGATATCATTCCCATGTTGATTAATTGTAATCGTAATAAATTAAAGTAATGAATTCGTGGAAATGACCCACGCTATCTCGCCATTGGTCAAGATGAGCACGCCATCAGGGACGCCGAGTTAGCGCGCGAAAGGTGGAGGACAGGAATTAAGTGATATTTCCATGATCACCGAACGATATGAGTTCAGAATACGACACATGAATGTGTATCGCCAGTTTATTAAGTAGGATAAAGCAAGGGATCAAAATCCACCTGCATATGCCAATTTAGGATAACCAACCCCCCCTCCCTAGGAGATGACCACGGATGACCCCGGCGGGAAACCATGTCGTCCATAAATAACCAGTAGTGGGACCTCACATCAACCAGTTCTTACCAGTCACCAGTTGTTATCGGTCACCACTCGTGTCAGTCGTATGAAGTAGTTGAGACTCTGACACGTTGACTCTGTAAGTCAGTACCTCGGGACGCATTCGAAGTCAGTTAGAGCTGAAAGTGCGTGAGTTGTTATGAGAATGAAGACGAACAGTGAGATTATCCATAGAGCCGAGTGTAAATAATCAGTACAACTGTATGTTGAATTTAATAAATGTCACGCGATTAAATAATAAATAACTAACGGAACGCCGATAGTACCTTTGGAAGGCAGTGTGCGGAGCCTGAAGTAAATAGCTCAAGATAGACGGTGAATAACTATCCAAGCAGGGAACTATAGGAGGTAGGCGATTATCAAGACGGCTTAGAAATAAACCAGGAAGTGCCGGTTGAAGACGCGATCCGCGCCGGTTCAAATGAACAACACTTCGTCGTAATGTGTCACGACGTGTGTTTCGGGCTGATACGAAGAATATATTGTGCGAGTGTCAGGGGTCTAGACGCACCTATAAGTGTTTTTTAAATCAGTATTCTTGTATAAAATAGTGTAAATTATTTAATAAGGTGTTAATCATGGGTAATTGCACAGAAGTGTTTTGCTGTGTTAATTTTATATTGTGCGACATGATGGACGAGTAAATCACCATGGGGCCGTGAGGCCTATCTTCCGCTACGAGACAATGGAATTCTACGTAGGAATGGGTACACAAATTTAATATTTGGGGATGTTATCGCGACTAAACGGGGCTCAATGTAGATTAATTATGGTTACTTAACATGGTCCACCTCCCGAGTCCATGATTTTTATTATTTTGTTAGACGGACGAACTAATTTATATTAACGTAATAATGGGTTAGATTAATTAATTTGAGTATTTGTTGTTGTATATAATGTAAATATGGGATATATTTCTTCAATTAATGCATGCTGTTTGTAATACTTTGACTTAAGTTCATTTCAAGTGTTAAATTCATTTTTGTGCTAACCCATTTATTTGATTTCAATCACTGCGGTGATTATTTGTATTTTAGTTAGGAATATTTTCTACCAGACAGCCAGATTATGAAAGTGCCAGAGTATGTAAAATTTGTGTTGCGTACGGAAGGTCATTAAAAAAAAAAAATAATAATAATAATAATAATAATAATATTCTATCTGCTTTGGGCGTTCGTAAGTTCTATATAATAATAATAATAATGCTCGGTGTGTTTGCGAGAAAGAAATAATAATAATGTTTGTGAGTTGGCAAAGAAAAGTAAATTAATAATAATAATAATAATAATAATATTTTGTGCGTTTGCAAGTTAAAGTATAATAATTATAATGACAGTGCTTCGTGAGTTAGCCAGTGCAAATATAATAATCAATGTGGAGATGACATGTAGCGTTATTAATTCGCGTAGTCAGTTTGATTTTACGTAAATTGTTGATTTCACGTTTGGACTTTATTTTAACCATTAAAATTTGTTTAAAAGCGATAGAGGCACGTGAATTAGAATGGTCACGATACGTTAAGAGCCCAGAGTGGTTTGAGCCCATATTTAGAGTTGGAAGTCATGAGGGACGAATATCAGGCGGGAAATAAATTGAGCCGTATTGTTTGTAATGATGAAATAGATGAATCTCAAGGCCTAAGATGATATAAAATGCATATTCCCGTGTTATTAGTGGCAGAATCCACGCACCGAGGATTAATTTACTAATTAAATGTTTGAAGAGTTCCGATAAAAGGAAATGGACTTCAAATTGGAAGGAATAGTTTAGCAATCACCGGCATTGGAGGTATTTGCCCAGCCACGATGTGCCATAGGCTGTGAGATGTGTCTTGGGAGTGTGGCGTATTTGTTTATGTTGGGTGCTAATAAATATTATGTTCATACAAATGGCTAAAAGGACGAAAATCTTAGTATAGATAATGATAGGATGGTCGGCCCACAACATCAAAGATCGTCAAACGGTAATCATTAGGACACCATAACGCTGGAAGCAAGCAAATGTTATTTCACTGGTGGTGACTTGTCGGACCACCGAGAGGCATGCGCTTGATGCCTCGTTGGGTGAAACCTAGAATATCAGACTTATTATTCATCAATCAGCAGAGTCAGTGGACGCCACGGCGGGCTAACCGAGAGGGCTGTCCGTGGTAAGTACAATGTTCAAAAAAAAAAAAAGGAGAAGGGAAAGGTAAAGAGTGAGAGAGAACGTACAACGAACCAAATGTAAGAAAGGTGGATTGATTTAAAACAAATTGTATTCAAACTTCAATAGGAAACAGTTTCCATATCTTTTTATTGTAGTTAGTCCGGTATGCCCATGGAATTTAAGTTGGCACTTCCCAGTCCTATTGTGGAGTCAAAAATGTGTATCCATGAATGAGTCGTCCCCCGTTACCTTAATTTGCATGCCCCGTTCATCCCTGTGTTCATTTGATGCGCCTATATAATTAGATTTTCTTTATTAAATTTCTTTTTTATCTTTTTCGAACTGATCACCCCTGAGATTAATGCTAGTCTGGGACTCAGGAAGTGAGCGGGTGCAGTATGTATGTTCAGTTCGTACATACACGGTCCCAGGTGAAGTGACGAGGTATTATAGGCATACCAGACAGCGATGGAATCAATCAATCAATCAATCAATACTGATCTGCATTTAGGGCAGTCGCCCAGGTGGCATACTTCCCATCCGTTGTTTTCACAGTATTTTCTTAAATGATTTCAAAGAAATTTGAAATATATTGAACATCTTCCTTGGTAAGTTATTCCAATCCCTAACTCCCCTTCCTCAAATGAATATTTGCCCCAATTTGTACTCTTGAATTCCAACCTTATATACATATTTTGATCTTTCCTACTTTTAAAGACACCAGTCAAACCTTTTCGTCTACTAATGTCATTCCACATCATCTCTCCGCTGACAGCACAGAACATACCACTTATTGCCAGTAATAGGCTAAATCTCATTTTTGATTCATACTGAATATCATGTAATATTAAAATATCAATAAATTTTTTATTTTTTTAAATGTTCCACCTATTCAATACAATATTTAATGTTACACACCACTTAATACATGTTATAAACCTCATTTTTGGTCTGTATTGAAAATTTACAGTTCAAGAATAAAAGGTGTTCAATGATCAACCTATTCAATACTTTATTTCCACTTATAATGGGTACATAACTACAATAACACTACAATAACAAAACAAGTTAATAGGTAATAGCATCATTACCAGGACTTCATCATGTATTCGTTTGTACTATAGAAGCAGCTACACAGCAGGAAATTTATTAAAGCTGTGATAAATGAACTGATGAAATTGAATCTTTAATCTTATTTGGAAGCTTATTATATAATCTGATTCTAACAGGGTCTACATGTCTCATGGCAATGGTTTTACTCTTGCGCTTGATAAAAATATTACTTCTTGTTCACGTCTGGTAATTCTGATTGTCAAAATTCTTTCTGAAGTGATTATTATTTTTCTTTTCACGTGTAGAATGCATGATGTATATGCTTGGTACTGGGAGTATCCCTAGTCTCTTAATTAATGGTCTGTATGTTATTGTATTTATGTAACCACTATAAGTGGAAATAAAGTATTGAATAGGTTGATCACTGAACACCTTTTATTCTTGAACATACCACTTAGTTGAGCAGCTCATCTTCTTTCTCCCAAGTCTTTCCAGCCCAAACTTTGCAACATCTTTGTAAGGCTATTCTTTTGTCAGAAATCACCCAGAACAAATTGAGCTGGTATTCTTTGGATTTTTTCCAGTTCTCGAATCAAGTAATCCTGGTGAGGGTCCCATACACTGGAACCATACTCTAGTTGGGGTCTTACCAGAGACTTACATGCCCTCTTCTTTACATCCTTACTACAACCCCTAAACACCCTCATAACCATGTGCAGAGATCTGTACCTTTTATTTACAATCCCATTTATGTGATTACCCCAAAGAAGATCTTTCCTTATATTAACACCTAGGTACTTACAGTGATCCTCATAAAGAACACAGTAATTAAAACTGAGAGGACTTTTCCTATTTGTAAAACTCACAACCTGACTTTGTCATCATGACATTGCCTCACAACATTATCAAGGTCATTTTGCAGTTGCTCACAATCTTGTACTGGTAACATATTTATTACTCTATACAGAATAACATCATCTGCAAAAAGCTTGATCTCTGATTCTACTTTTTTACTCATATCATTTATATACATATAAAACATAAAGGTCAAATAATACTGCCTTGAGGAATTACCCTCTTAAATTATGACAGGGTGAGATAAAGCTTTGCCTACTCTAATTCTCTGAGATCTATCTTCTAGAACTCTCTCTCTCTCTCTCTCTCTCTCTCTCTCTACAGTTTTCAACATCTGACAATCTTCTACCGAATCTCTGAATTCCCTACTAAATAGATTTGCTTTCTCAGCATCTGTTAAATAGTGTTTGCCCCCTTCTCCCAACATTGTAGGAATTTGGATTCCTTTTCCTTTATGATTCCTAATATATGAATACAGCTTTTACCATTTCCCTTTGTGATCATTACCCTCTTGAAGTATGCCTTTCATATAATTCACTTTTGCTTCCTTTTTTACTCTATTCAGTTCCCTCATTAGCTCTTTTCTAGTTTCTCTATTTTCCCTACCCTCTTTGATTTTCCTGTTTACTATTCTACATTTTCTTTTTAATTTTCTTATTTTCCTTGTATAATAAGCCAGATAAGGAGCACATTTTTTAACAAGTTTTGTGGGAATTTCATCTACACCTGTGGAAGTTTTATTCTTCAAAGAATGTATAATTCTAAGAAATTCCAATTCTGTTACTGGAGTTAATTGCATAGAGTTTTGCACAAAGGTTGGGAGTTCTGGTAATACATCTGACTTATTTGGATTTTCAAGTCTGTATGGTAGGGATAGAATGAAATCATTTATATAATTAGCCAAATCTGTTTGTATTCCCTTATCATTTTTTATGGCAGCAACTTGATTTCCAACTGCATGTGTGTTGGTTTCTCCCTTGATTACATTCCATACGGTTCGTGATTTATTGCACGACTCTAACTTTTTTGCTATTGTGCATTACCTTAGCCACCCTAAGAACTCTTCAATAGACTGATTTGTAGTTTTTAACATATTTGCAAAAATCCAAGTCACAACTTTGCTGTGCTAATCTGATAGTAATTTACATTTTTGACTTGAAATCTGTATACGTTTCGTGATCCATGCCTATTTTGAAGTTCCATTAATTACTGAAGTTTTTTTTTTTTTTTTGGAAAATGTAATTCAAATTGCATTAAAAATGCTTAAAAAGGTTTTATACTTTTGGTGAATGCTATGACCAAATGTTATTGAAGCACAGGTCTGAAGTTTAAGACTTTGAATGAAACTGCCACATACAGCTGCAGAGAAAAAAATTAGTTCATTGTGCTTACTTCATTTTGGTTGAATTCTTGTTAACATTCTCAGTTTCTAGTTGCAAAATCACAGCATAATGATCTGATAATCCCAAATTTATATTGGATGCCTGCATTTTAGAACAAAGGAAATTAGTATATATGTTGTATATCGATGTAGCTGAGGTGGCAGTTACTCGGGCAGGTGTAAAAATTAAGTGTTTTAGATTACAGCTTTGAAGAACATGCAGTAGTTGTGATGTTGACAGAAGGTTTTCTTCAGCAAAATCTAAGTTAAAATCACCACAAAGTAATACTTCTGTGCTGCTATTCCCACCAAAAATATTATGAAGGACTTGACCCAATTTTCCTAAGAAAATCTCAACATCAGCATCCGGTGAACGGTACACGGTTAACAGAATTATTCGTTTACCATAGAGAAGTTTAAATTCCACTGACGTTAATTCTAATTCTAATTCAGCATTATGCACTTCAAGATGCTTCCTTTCTTTACATTCAATTCCTGACTTAGCAAAAATACAAACTCCCCGCTCTTTATTAACCTGACTGCAACTACTTGCCAGACAATAACCTTCGATATTAATGAGTTCAAGTTCATCATTTTTACACCAGTGTTCATCCAAACAGATAAATGTAACATCCTATATTGAATTTAAAATTAATTGTAATTCTAAAATTTTATTTTTAAGACACTGAATGTTTTGATGAAATATTTTGAACTGCCTATTCCCACCCTCCAAGTCATTAGCTGAAGAAGACCCAAAAGGGTCTGAAATATGTACTAATAAAAAGTGTTTGTATAAATCCTATTGAATAATTTTATAATTTTTTTAAGAAATTTTGTCAGATTACAGTTGTAAGTCAATGTGGAACGGATCATGAAGTTTATCATATGCAATAAAACAGAATGTCAACTACAATGATGAACCGGTCATATGTCCTCTCTCTGATCAAATATGTCTAGGAATGAATAGAACAGAGCATACTGTGTCTGATCAATGTCATTAAACCTTTCCGAGTTATGTCAGTAGGTTGAAAAAACAAAACAAGATATTAAAAAAATATTCAATGCTTGCATTTAGCATTTAGACTTAACTGAAATGAAATGAAATGAAATGAAATTAAATTAAATTAAATTACATGGCGTATGGCTTTTAGTGCCAGGAGAGTCCGAGGACAAGTTCGGCTCGCCAGATGCGGGTCTTCTGATTTGACGCCCGTAGGCAACCCGCACATTGTGATGAGTATGAAATGATGATGAAGATGACATATACACCCAGCCCCCATGCCAGCGGAATTAACCAATTATGGTTAAAATTCTCGACTCTGCTGGTAATCGAACCCAGGACCCCTGTGATCAAAGGCCAGCATGCTAACCATTTAGCCATGGAGCTGGACTAGACTTCAATAACAATACAAGACAGTTATAGTCAATACAAGAGAGCATAGAGTTTAACACAGCATTTCTCAAACTGTGGTATGCAGGCCCCAAGTGGTCCTAGCGGTCTGCCTTTGTGGTCCTCGGAATGAAAGCACTTATTATAACTGACGAACTTCATCAATCTCGATGACAATGGTAACATTTAGACTTGCATTTGAAAGAACTGAGCATTTGTCGAAGAAAGGCAGGGGGAAAAAAAAAAATCACACTCTAGTAGAGAACCACTAAGTAACAGGATTTCAACTTTGTTTTTAGTTTTTTTCCTTCATAAAAATATCATATTGTATGTTCAATATTGTTCCGGGTTTTATGCCACCCACGAAGAAATGGAATTACGGTTGCAACAATTTCTTACATGTAAACACGTGTCAGGCACAATTTAATTTTTATTGCTACCTCTATTCTCAACTTACCAAAAAAAGAAAGGGGACTGACATTCCAATATTTCTACAGGTACATGGAAACATGTTTTATACAGTTCAGAAATTAAATTTTATTTCTGTCTCTCTTCTTGGCTCAATAGCTTTCAGTTCTTGGAGTATATTCTTATGGGGTGGACGCAAATCTGTAGTTGACTGTGACCTGTGTTAGTGTTCATTATACTTAATCGAAGTTTCCCATAAGGGCAATCCCTCATCCATATCGTCATATATTAATCAATTAAAATATGTCTCAAAAAATGTATGATAACATTTTTTTTGAATAGGGTAAGCACAGGGTGGTCCGAAGAACATTTTCAACTCTAAAAGATTTTGAGAAACACTTTCTTAAGACGTAGGAAACTAACGGCTACTTATATGGTAGCATGGATAATTACAGTATATCGTCGTAGCGCCTGCAAAAACCGCTATGTGATAATGTTTTGGGAGAAATGCTGACCTGCAGCACAACATTAAGAGCAAAAATTCTGTGAAAATAATAGCACAATATTCAACTTTAGATGAGAGAACCTTACCAGCCAAAGTTCTAAGCTGAAATATTTAACATAGCGGTTTACACAGGTGCAATGATGATATTCTGTTAGTGACAATACCACCTGCTAGCCCTAACAAGCTTGTCAAAGTTAAGCTTACCGAGCTCGATAGCTGCAGTCGCTTAAGTGCGGCCAGTATCCAGTAATCAGGAGATAGTGGGTTCGAGCCCCACTGTCGGCAGCCCTGAAGATGGTTTTCCGTGGTTTCCCATTTTCACACAAGGCAAATACCGGGGCTGTACCTTAATTAAGGCCATGGCCGCTACCTTCCACTTCCTAGACCTTTCCTATCCCATCGTCGCCATAAGACCTATCTGTGTCGGTGCGACGTAAAGCAAATAGCAAAAAAAAAAAGTTAAGCTTTCAAAAATTATATTTTCCTCATCCTACATACACAACCTATAAGCTTGAAATGTTCCATCTACTAGAATTCAGTGTGTCTCATTCAGCACTCAAACAAGTGACAACAATGAACACGTAACAACATAAAAACTGAGGGGACTCTAGTAAGGAAGAATCTATGTCAAACTTTGCATACCCTGTCCTGTGCTATAGTCTGTCTTAATAAAACCGTTATTATAGTTTTCAAGCTCTTTAGAGCTTTTCAAGATTGAAAAGGCCTAAAGAGCTTGAATATTTTAATATTTGCAATCAGTGAAATTAAATTATGGTTTCCTTCTGGGAACTTAATTTTTTTATATGTTTCTTGACTTATTTTTTAATATACATATGTCCAATAAACACTTTGTCTGAAAACCTGCATAGTACTATTATGTAAGGAAGGTGACAAGCAATGTCTAGAGCAATTTGTAGCAAAGGTTGTCATTTAAACTCTTTCCAAAGGAAGTGCACTCTTTTAATGGAGAACAATTCAACCTCTCCCGCTTGATGCCAAGTGATGTACGAAACACACTCAATGAAAATATTTAAGGCTTGTCTGCTATGACAGAATAAAATTTTCTCTTAATACGAAACGTAGATGTCATTCTATCAACAAACACACACATTCATGACTGTTATTTTTCTTCGAAACTGAAAAATATAATTATATGACCCTTTCTGAAAAACAGTTCCCCAACAAGCCTACAGCAGTGCCAACCAATCTGTATCCTTACCACCCCTGGCAAAATACTGGAAATAATTGCACACAAGCAAAGGAATTGAAGATCCTTTAAGTCGCAAAAGCTGAATAAATATCAATTAGACAAAACTAATTATCACTATGCCATTAGTACAATCAAGTAATGACTTTTAATTGAGGATGGATAACGGATATTTGACTATTAATGGTTTCCCTAGAACTAAGTTAAATCTTCAACAGCACACAGACATTACTAACCAAATTAAAATTAGGAAATATCCTGGCAGCATATTATTTAACAAGAATACTGCTTGAAACTGTCTTACACATTGCACAACTGGTATTGGTGCAAAGACATAAACCTATAAGGAACTATAACAAATTTTAGATTCAATGAGTCACGGGAGGCAGAGATGGGGGACGGGTTAATTGCAATAGCAGTTCTGACAGGAATACAGTTTGAGTGAATTTCAATTCATATGCAAACATAGCCACATTTATAACCAGAACTGTTCTCCTTTTACTGCTGGGCTGAGTGGCTCACGCGGTTGAGGCGCTGACCTTCTGACTCAACTTGGCAGGTTCAATCCTGGCTCAGTCCGGTGGTATTTGAAGGTGCTCAAATATATCAGCTTTGTGTCGGTAGATTTACTGGCATGAAAAAGAACTCCTGTGGGACTAAATTCTGGCAACTTGGTATCTTGAAAAATCATAAAAGTAGTTAGTGGGATGTAAAGCAAATAACATCATTATTCTCCTTTAACCCAATGTTAATTCTGGCATGGGGATCACGTTTTGAAGCAGCAGGGCTTTGGTTACTAACAAATTACGGTGTCAAGATTTAGGAATCTGCAAACATGCCCTTTTCAAGAACAGATACTTGAAGAATTGTCCAGGTTTATTTGAATGTCTATTCAAATATTGCTCTGAAGGTGAACTCACTGATCATTATACATACGAAACTGGCAAGCTTCCAGCATTTATTAAATGTGCACATTACAAGAAAACACCTGGTATAGGACACAATAGGTGGAAAACTTATCAACAACCTGAGGTATGCTGATGGTACAGTGGTCCTAGACATACATACCGATGTAAAGATAGTTTCGTCTGGGAGCTGACTTCCTTCTTACAGAATACTGTTGATCGCAACTGCGAACTCACTGCATTAGCTTTACGACACCTTGATTCAATCTCCCTTACTATATTACCATCCTGGGAGAACACACAACCTAAATGCTTGAAATTATCGACCTGTTCTAGCTTTGTATCACCAATCTGACATTCAATTCTGTTGAATTTCTTACCTACTGACATCAATTTAGTCTTCGAGAGGCTAATTTTCATACCATACTCATTGCACCTATTTTCTAGTTCCAAGATATTACACTGCAGGCTTTAGGCACAATCTGCCATTATGACCAAGTCGTCAGCATAGGCCAGACTGCTTACTACATTTCCACATAACTGAATCCCTCCCTGCCATTTTATACCTTTCAGCAGATGATCCATGTAAACTACGAACAGCAAAGGTGTAAGATTGCAGCCTTGTCTAACCCCTGTAAGTACCCTGAACCAAGAACTCATTCTACCATCAATTCTCACTGAAGCCCAACTGTCAACATAAATACCTTTGATTGATTTTAATAATCTACCTTTAATTCCATAGTCCCCCAGTATGGCGAACATCTTTTCCCTCGGTACCCTGTCATATGCTTTCTCCAGATCTACGAAACATAAACACAACTGCCTATTCCTCTCGTAGCATTTTTCAATTACCTGGCGCATACTGAAAATCTGATCCTGACAGCCTCTCTGTGGTCTGAAACCACACTGGGTTCCATCCAACTTCCTCTCAACGACTGATCGCACCCTCCCTTCCAAGATGCCAGTGAATACTTTGCCTGGTATACTAATCAATGAGATACCTCAATAGTTGTTCCAATCCTTAATGTTCCCTTGCTTATAGATAGGTGCAATTACTGCTTTTGTCCAATCTGAAAGTACCTTACCAACACTCCATGCTAATTTTACTACTCTATGAAGCCATTTCATCCCTGCCTTCCCACTATACTTCACCTTTTCAGGTCTAATTTCATCTATTCTGGTCCTAGAAACTAATGAAGTTCAAATCACAACCATTATGATCTGACTGAGCAAAATAAGTGCAGAGTTTGAACTTGTGGTAAATACTAACAACACCAAAGTAATGAATAGACCATTCAAACAATTTCTGTCACTTGAAAAATGGTAGTTATGAAGTCGTGGATAACTTTATCTACCTGGGCTTTGAGTTTATTCCTAAGGTTTTATCCATCGAGCTCGATAGCTGCAGTCGCTTAAGTGCGGCCAGTATCCAGTATTCGGGAGATAGTGGGTTCGACCTGTCTGTGTCGGTGCAAAATTAAACAAAAAGTTTTTATCTTCTCATTTTGAATGCCCACCTGTTTATACCACCAATCATTCTCACTTTTATGAGTGCTACTTCCAACTTATGATTGAGATATCCTGAGTCCATATAGCTCTCATCTCCATACAGAAAAGTAGATCTGGAAACAGAGTGACATAAAGATAGTTTTGTTACAGTACTCACTCCTTTCTTACAAAATACTTATGATCACAACTGGGAGCACAGTATATTAGCTTTGTTGCACCTTGATTCAATTTCACTCACTATACTACCATCTTGGGAGAAGACACATTCCAAATGTTTGAAATAGTCTACATGATCTAGTTTTGTATTCCCAACCTGATGTTCATTCCTCTTAAATTTCTTTCCTACTGACATCATCAATCAAAGAATTGCTAATTTTCAGTTTATACTTGCTGCACCTCTTTTCAAATTCCAAGATATTACATTTCAGGCTTTTAGCAGTATGCAATTATGATAAAGCCATTGTTACAGACTAAACTGCTTACTACATTTCCACCCTGCCATTATTACTTTTCAGCAAGTGATCCATATAAACCATAAACAACAAAGGTAAAAGATTACAGCTTTGTCTAATTCCCTTAACTACTTTGAACCAAGAACTCATTCTACCATCAATTCTTTGTGGAGCCGAATTGTTTATATGAATTCCTTTGATAGCCTGTAACAACTTACCCTATTCTTTGGACCATGAGACGCTGCAGACCATAAGACTCACCCTAATATGTTGATGAAAATTTAATAGACAATATAATTTAACATATATTTTTGAACAAAATGTTATGAAATAATTTATTTAATTTGTATACAAACACACATTACCACTAGGTAGTGCAATACTATCACTCATACACATCACAAGTAGGTATTCACAATTTTCACTCTCATTCGTCACTCATAATACTGTTTTCCAAAATTTCATTAACAGTTTCACTTTTATTTTCTGATTCTTCGAACAGTACATCGTCTTCAGTACCATCAAGACAATTTTTTTTCCCCTATTTATTCGGGGCGTCGACCTAGAAAGGTCTTTTGCCCCTACTTTGCACAATATGTTTCGAACCTGTGTGTATTTGAAAATAGCAGAAGTGTAAAGTGTTGAATGTGAGGAAAGGAATGTTAAGGACGACACAAACACCCAGTCCCCAGGCCAGAGGTATTAATCATTTACAACTAAAAACCCCAGACTCGGCCGAGAATCGAACCCGGGGCCGCCGGGTGACAGGCAGACGTGTTGCCCCCTACACCGCGGGGCCGGACATCAAGGACATTATTTATACTGCATTTCTTAAATGATTTGATGATGATTTCCTTTTTCACTGACTCCCATGACGTCTTATAGAAACCATAAATGGTTAGTTTATTGAGATATTCAGTTGCTGCAACCGACAACTGGAATGACCACAAATTGAGTGTTGAAATCCTTCATTCTCTGTTTTGTTGTATCTGTTGCGTGGGATTTGAACTGGTCAAACACAAGAAGAAATTTCTTTTTCAGGAGACCAACGATGACATTTAGCCCACACTTTCTTCAACCACACGTTCATTTCATTTTCGTCCATCCATCCCTTTTCTTGAACATGAAGGACAATACCTTGTACAATTTTATCCTTTGACACAGTTTTTCTCTTAAATATTCCCACTGGAGCCAATTTTGTACAATCTGGACAGCAAGATAACATGACAGTGCGATGTGATTTTTCATGGCGGGCTGTTTTTATTGTGATGGTCTTAGCTCCTTTAGTGTCAAGACTTTCTGTTTGATGGAACATGAAAGGTTAAGGCACTTCATTCATATTAGCAACTTGACTGATTTGGAACAGAGTTCGTTTTTTGTGCATCAAACACAAATTTGTGAAAATCCACTATTTTGGATTCATATTCAGCTGGCATCTTTTTCAAAATCCTAGTGCAGTGCACACCAATAGCCCCTGTCTATTCATAAACTGACAACACCAAGCGGGTGGTCTTGCGAAATCCACAATGTTGTGTGTGGCCGCCCATCTCCTCGTTTCACAGATTATCATTTTGGTGGACACAGAGATGCTGTTATTTCAGTGGTTTGTCACCCCTTCCTTCATTTCTGACTCTAGAAGAGACGCGTCCTAAAAGAATGTATTTTTTTTCTTCAAGTTCAACAGGTAATTTTCTTGTTTTTGCCATTCGTGTATCATTTTCTCAGTTTGTGGAGATCCGAATTGTCTTTCTGCTGCCATATTACCATGTAATATTGTGTAGTCCACAACTTTTAATTTAAGTGGTATGTTGTAAGAAAACCTCTTCTGTAAAACTGACATTGTGTACGGTAAATTGTCACTATCGGAACTTGTCACCACTGGAACTTGTTAAAGATTACAATGTGAAAGATTTTCTTTCTACCTTTCATTAAAATTTACGTATAATGGTAGTCAAGGTCACAGCTCTTTGTATTTGCCTGGTATGATAAGGAGGCAGACAGGGAAGGGGCTGTGAGCCGTCTTGTTAGAAATTCCCTTGCAACTCGCATGCCAGTCAGACAAATGCAGGTATACACTAACTGCCGTTTCTTAGCTGCAGCAATAAAAGGGATCAACTAATGAGAGTATTGTAAGTAATAAATAAGCATTGGTGCAGCAAATCACATCATCATCATTGTACAGTTCCAGTTTCCCAGGTACTGTAAATGAGCCTCTTCCACTTCTTCCTGTCCATATACAACTGATGACGCTTCAGAAATGTGTCAAAACCAGTCCCTTGAATAAAAACATGTTGTAAACACTATCCTGTACATCATACACTTTGTAATGAAAAGGTGGAACCTTCACTGAAATTTCAACTTTTGTGATCTCAGTTCTATATGGAACCATAATGAAGTTTATAACTTTAAACATACACAACAAGTCATGGAGAACATCATCCACTGTCCATCCTCTCGCAACTAGATCAACCATGATCATGTCCATCCAGTATTCGGGAGATAGTAGGTTCGAACCCCACTGTCGGTAGCCCTGAAAATGGTTTTCCGTAGTTTCCCATTTTCACACCAGGCAAATGCTGGGGCTGTACCTTAATTAAGGCCACGGCTGCTTCCTTCCCACTCCTAGCCCTTTCCTGTCCCATCGTCGCCATAAGACCTATCTGTGTCGGTGCGACGTAAAGCAAAAAAATAAAAAATCATGTCCATCCATCAGGTTTTAGGTCTTACTGCAGGTCTTTTCCCTTCTACCTGTCTTTCCAAATTTATTCTGGCTGTTTATCACATGCCTGTGCCACCGTAGTCTGGATGTGCCAAATCTGTCTAATAGGGATGTCTTTATTCCGGCTTCTTTTCTCACCACCTCATTTCTTAACTTGTCCATCCTGGTCTTCTGGATGGTGTATTTAAGAAATTTCATCTTTGATGCTTGCAGTCTTGATGAATCTCTTTTTGTGAGGGTGCACGCTTCAATACCATGGGTCAATATTGGTATGAAATAGCTGTTAAACATCACCAGTTTGGCCAGTTTTGAAATCCTGTCATCCCATCACAAATCAAATCACGTGGTATCTAAATATGATAGACCTTCACACCATAATACGCAGCAATAATTTCAGCAGTATTTTTTTGCAACGAAAGTGTGTCTTACAGCCCAAAAAATACAGTACTTTTAATCCCAACATCTCTCGGTAGCACTAACATCTTTTGCCTTGGTGCTCTATCATGTGCCTTCTTTAGATCTACAAAACATATGTCTAACCACCTATTCCTCTTGGAGCATTTTTCAATGAAGTGAAGCATACTGAACATCTGGTCCTGAATGCCTCTCTGTGGTCTGAAACCATGTTTATTTCCTTCCACCATCGAACACGCCCTCCATTCCAAAATGCCTGTGAACACCTTACCTGGTACACGTATAAATGAAATACCTCTATAGCTGTCACAATCCTCTCTGTGTCCTAGCCTGCAGATAGATGCAATTACTGCTTTTTTTGTTTTTTACAATTGGCTTTATGTCGTACTGACACAGATAGGTCTTATGGCGACGATAGGATAGGAAAGGACTAGGAATGGGAAGGAAGCGACCATGGCCTTTAATTAAGGTATAGCTCCAACATTTGCCTGGTGTGAAAATGGGAAACCACCTTCAGGGCTTCTGACAGTGGGATTCGAACCCATTCTCTTCCAAATGCAATCTCACAACTGCATGCCCCTAACCACATGGCCAATTCATTCGGTACTGCTTTTGTTTAATAAGACAGTAGCTTACTAACATTCCGTGATTATTCTACAATATTATATTATAAAGATATTTTATCCCCACCTTCTCACTCTACTTCATCTTTTCAGGTCTAATTTCATCTGTTCCTGCTTCTTCATGAGAAGGTAATTAATTTACTATCCTTTCCATTTCCTCAAGCATAATTTCACTGCCACCATTGTTCTCCTCCCAATGAATTGTACTGTTCAGAACTTTGATAGAAAGATTTCCTTTTATACTGAAAATATTTTCAAAATATACTTTCCATCTGTTCAAAGATTCCCTGGGATCTACAATGAGGTCACCTGATTTACCCAAAACACTATTCATTTCCCTTTTCCCTCCTTTTCTATGATTCTTTACTACAGTCTAGAAGGGTTTTCCGGTGGCTTGACCTAGCATTTCAATTCAACCAGACAAAAGAAAGGGTTCCACCTATTCAACACACTTTTTATTAATATTGTATATGCTTAAAATATTATGGTACTAGTTTGGACCTTCACTGAGGTCATCTTCAGCTATGAGAAAAATAAAAATGACTAGTCAAAGACATGAATATAGAGTGTTAAAAACTGAGTTCTGATGTAAAAACTACAAGGTTATTACCTAATGCTTCTCATGATTCCTTCCTGCACACTCTGATGATTTGTTTTGCTCAGTTTCTTTCATCTACATACATACATACATACATACATACATACATTACATACATTATCATTATAGACTGTTATGCCTTTCAGCGTTCAGTCTGCAAGCCTCTGTAAATTTACTAAACGTCGCCACAATCCTCGATTTGCAACTAGTGCTGTGGCCTCATTTAGTCATTAGAAACCGAATCTAACCATCGTCGTCTTGGTCTACCTCTACTTCTCTTACCCTCCATAACAGAGTCCATTATTCTCCTAGGTAACCTATCCTCCTCCATTCGCCTCACATGACCCCTCCACCGAAGCTGGTTTATGCGTTCAGCTTCATCAATCTAGTTCATTCCTAAATTAGCCTTTATCTCCTCATTCCGAGTACCCTCCTGCCATTGTTCCCACCTGTTTGTACCAGCAAACATCCTTGCTACTTTCAGGTCTGTTACTTCTAACTTATGAATAAGATATCCTGAGTCCACCCAGCTTTCGCTCCCGTAAAGCAAAGTTGGTCTGGAAACAGACCGATGTAAAGATAGTTTCGTCCTGGAGCTGACTTCCCTCTTATAGAATACTGTTGATCGCAACTGCGAGCTCACTGCATTAGCTTTACGACACCTTGATTCAATCTCCCTTACTATATTACCATCCTGGGAGAACACACAACCTAAATACTTGAAATTATCGACCTGTTCTAGCTTTGTATCACTAATCTGACATTCAATTCTGTTGAATTTCTTACCTACTGACATCAATTTAGTCTTCGAGAGGCTAATTTTCATACCATACTCATTGCACCTCTTTTCGAGTTCCAAGATATTACACTGCAGGCTTTCAGCACAATCTGCCATTAAGATCAAGTCGTCAGCATAAGCCAGACTGCTTACTATATTTCCATCTAACTGAATCCCTCCCTGCCATTTTATATCTTTCAGCAGATGATCCATGTAAACTACGAACAGCAAAGGTGAAAGATTGCAGCCTTGTCTAACCCCTGTAAGTACCCTGAACCAAGAACTCATTCTACCATCAATTCTCATTGAAGCCCAATTGTCAACATAAATGCCTTTGATTAATTTTAATAATCTACCTTTAATTCCATAGTCCCCCAGTATAGCGAACATCTTTTCCCTCGGTACCCTGTCATATGCTTTCTCTAGATCTACGAAACATAAACACAACTGCCTAATACTCTCGTAGCATTTTTCTATTACCTGGCGCATACTGAAAATCTGATCCTGACAGCCTCTCTGTGGTCTGAAACCACACTGGTTTTCATCCAACTTCCTCTCAATGACTGATCGCACCCTCCCTTCCAAGATGCCAGTGAATACTTTGCCTGGTATACTAATCAATGAGATACCTCGATAGTTGTTGCAATCTTTCCTGTTCCCTTGCTTATAGATAGGTGCAATTACTGCTTTTGTCCAATCTAATGGTGCCTTACCAACACTCCATGCTAATATTATTCTATGAAGCTATTTTATCCCTGCCTTCCCACTGTACTTCACCATTGCAGGTCTAATTTCATCTATTCCTGCTGCTTTGTGACAATGGAGTTTATTTACCATCCCTTCCACTTCCTCGAGTGTAATTTCACCAACATCATTTTCCTCCTCCCCATGAGCTCTTGTTGTTCGTGACACCACCATGAAGATTTCCTTTTATGTTGCAGAAAATTTTCAAAATATTCCCTTCACCTGTCCAGTGATTCCCTGGGATCTATTATGAGTTCACCTGCATTACCCAAAACACTGTTCATTTCCTCTTTCTCTCCCTTCCTAAGATTCTTTATTACCGCCCAGAAAGATTTCTCTGCTGCTTGACCTAGCCTTTCCAGGTTATTACCAAAATCTTCCCAAGACTTCTTTTTGGATTCAACAACTATTTGTTTCACTCTGTTTGTTCCATCTATGTACAATTCTCTGTCTGCATCAGCCCTTGTTTGGAGCCATCTCTGATAAGCCTTCTTTTTACATTTCATCTACAGTATATACAATTTCCTATCAACAAGAATTCTTGTTGAGATCCATGTTGTTATGCCTTCTTTCCACGTTTACAAGCTGCCCTGACTTCATCATTTGACCAAGATGTTTGTTTCTTCCCATCATTACACAATGTTGTTCCTAGACATTCTCTGACGATTTCTATTGCACCATCTCAGTAGGATACCCTCGTTCTATATCCTGAACCTGCTGACTATCTATTCTTTAGAACTTCTCACTTCATCAGCTTCCATGTCTTCCTCACATTTACCCATCACCTTCTCATACCCTTCAGTTCTATTTCTTACAGTTTAATCACCCATTAACATGCTTCTATCCTTGCTGATGACCCTCTGATATCACCAAGTGCTTCATAAAATTTATCTACTTCATCCTCATCTGCTCCCTCATTCTGTCCCTGAGCTTGGAAAGATGCTGTGAATTAGGATGCTATCCTAACTGCACAGTTCAACCAAGTGTCTTCACTCGTAATGGTTTAGTGACCACTGGTGGACTGTACAGTCCAGGCCACCTGAGCACAAAGAGTGTCATGACTCAGAGTATGTCTGAGATGCCCACCACTATTCCATACAAATAGATATCCTTACTACTACTACTACTACTACTACTACTACTACTACTACATCTTCTTCTTCTCCTTCTTCTTCTTCTTCTTCTTCTTCATGGGGGCTCTAAATATTAGTTCCTAATTAGCGTCGACCTTTAAGATCTTTTGCTACCATGTTTTTCCTTCATTCCCACCTAGATATACCTGGTCCCTTCACAAAGCTGCAGGTTGTTCTTATTAGGACTTCTTGGATTTTTCTCTCTCTTCACCTGGTACTCCTAGCGTGATGAGTCTGATTCTACCCAGCGTCTCACATTCGTAAAGTATGTGTTCAGCTGATTCCTCTGCTTCATTGCATATCCTACATATATTGTCTCTTATTACTCCAATTCTATGTAGGTGTTTTTTCAGACAACAGTGTCCTGTCAACAGTCCTACTACACATCTTATATTTTCGCTGCTGAGTTTCAACAGTTCTTTAGTATGCTTCTTGTTTGGTCCTTTTATCAGTTCCTTTGCAAGCTGCATTTAGAACCACTTACTAGGACACTATCATTGCCCATAGTTCACAAACTAGGATGTGACTACAAGAAAATAAACCACCCTCTCACATGAAATGATACAATATTCATTGATAACATGGTAGAATTTTTTTTGTGCTAGTGGCTTTACGTCGCACTGACGAAGATAGGTCTTATGGCGACGGTAGGATAGGAAAGGCCTAGGAGTTGGAAGGAAGCGGCCGTGGTCTTAATTAAGGTACAGCCCCAGCATTTCCCTGGTGTGAAAATGGGAAACCACGGAAAACCATCTTCAGGGCTGCCGACAGTGGGATTCGAACCCACTATCTCCCAGATGCAAGCTCACAGCCGCTTGTCCCTAACCGCACGGCCAACTCGCCTGGTACAATGTTTCGTATATAGTGCTAATTAGTCAGAAGTCATAAGTGGAAGATGATGTTTTCCTCCAAATATTTTGTGCATTATGTACATCATTTTAAAATCTAATCTATCAATGTATAAATCTCAATGTCAATGTTCCACATAATCAATGCGAAGAGAATGCTAAGATAGAAATGTCATATCATATAACTCTTTAAAAGAAACGCCCATTAAGATCAATTATATCATTGTGAAAAAAACACATAATACAAAACAAAAGAAAGCTTAAATAATAGAGTTGATGTACCAATACACAGGCTAGGAAATCAAGCATTAAAAATGAGTAATCAACTTACCAACGATCAATCTTTCCTCAGGAGGTACATCCTTGAAGATTCGCTTGAAATCTTCACTGCGAGATTTGTATGTTGGGTAAAGCACATTGTACCAAGAAGACTTCTTCTTTGATCTGTCAGAACTATGCGACTGTTTACGGTCTTTGCTACTATCATGGCTTGCGCTACGACTCAAATCTGCAAGCTGACTTGAATCAGAAGAGCGGCTTATGCTGTCCTAAAGAACACACAAAACGTTCACATTTAGTATATGAAGTAAATGGCCATTACTGGAGAAATATGCACCAAAACACACTTCTCTTTTACATCTAAGCAGAATTATTTAAGCATTATGGTTTGGTGTTTAGTGCCTGCTGTTGATACCATGAAATAAGTTCTGAAAACAAAACTTTCATGATCATCGAGAAATAATTGGAAATTCTGGATTTTCTGTCAGCATACTGCTTCAAGGCAAAACACATCATAAAATTACAACTTCCCTGAGCCGGGGTGGTAATGTATAAAGTAAGACAGGTTATTTAAATCCCAATTTTAACATCTGAAGGCAATGGATCAAAAGTGTGAATGATCTTGTGTATTCCTTTGACATCCCTTCCTTTAACATAGCGTTTGGTCTAATTATGACAGATTTCCTTCACACCTGTTACCAGTTTGAAGCAAGACACATGAGGCTGTACAACGCATCCCCATTAATTTATTTTCCTACAATCCCTGTTTATATAAGTGAAGGATAGACAATAAAAAACTATCAACACCCTATTCAATAATTAGTAACCATGATTAAAGGCTATGATTGTTGAGAATAATAATCGTTCACAATAGGCCAAATTATTTGCGTCTTTAATCCCTAATAAAATCTAAGGAGTAATTTTTCAGTTTTACTATGTTCAATAACACAGAACTGACGAGAAATTATAAGTGGTCATACTGAAGAAAGACAGAGAAGGACAACAGATGGTAAGAATGTGTTAATTAACCTTGACCTGATGTATGCCTCAAATTCTTTGACAACAGCAGCAAAGAGGAGGCCAGTTGTACAGTTTCAGGATTCTTCAACATTGCTAGCATCAACTGTCATCTAAGCAAAACTCGGGATGAAAAACGAAAAAAAAGAAGATGTACCTAAAACCCTTAATTTTTGTTTGATGAAACAACACTGCACAGCAAAATTAAAAGTTTCACCCCTACCAGGATGCATAACTGCATTTTTATCCAGATAGGGTGGTTGCAAAAACAAGACCGTAATGAAGTAATTTGAATCATTTGAATGATATGCGACAAATATAATATATACTGTACATGCAGATGTTCACCTACTTTCCACTTTACACTCACAAAGAAAAAAATCCCAACTAGAATATTCTGTACACAAAAAAGGGCAAGAATATGAACACGTATGAAGAAATACTGGGAGGACTGTAAGACTTGGACAATTCCTACCAAGAAATTGACAAGCCAAAGGGTTCATTAAAGTGATCCAATGTGGTCTCAAAAGAAGAAGAGATTAGAATGCAGTATCCTTGCTGGTTCACCAACAGGGTGACAGCTACTCAACGTGGGATGTGTCAGGTAAGGCTATTAATTATTTTTTACCACAAAGCTGGAAAACCTGCAACTTGTAAATGACTGACTATAAGGGCACATGCTCGTAGGGACTTTTTGTTGTTTTGGGCTATGCCTAAAACCCCCACCCCACTATTACTTCCCACATGTCTGGGAGTACCCTGTATAAACAAAACACTTACAACATCAAATTGTGGATGAACAATGTGCAGAGTGATAATCAAGATTTGTTTTTCTATCTCATTTTCATGATTTAGTATTGTTACATTAAATCTCATTGACATTAAGAATGAAAACATGTTGCCATGAATGAATTATATCGTTATTCAAAAATTTAAATCCATTAAAATCTTATAAATAAAATTCTACGGGGTCCGTTGGTTGTAATGGCATTTACTTCACCAAAATTTTCATATATTTACCCGTTTCAGGTCAATTCAAGATCATATCAGTAGTTTTTAGCTTTCGTGTCTGTTTGTTCCACCATCTCTGGTAAATGGCTGAACAGACCAAACTTCATATTTAGAGTCTACTCATCTAAGAGCGAGTTTTGATATGCATATCACTTACAAATCACTTAAAAGACTGGAGGTTTATAGGAAGACCAAAATAATTTTTTTCAATTTTTCTTTTACACTATTGATTATCTCTCAACCAAACTTCATCCAAGCGCAGGTTTCAATATGCAAATCCTTTAAAAATCACTGAATAGACTGGGGGTCTAAAGGAAGACCAGAAGAGTTTTTTCAATTTTCTCTTACACTATTGATTATAGGTAAAATCTGTAGACTATATGTGAAACACCCCTTCATTTTCAATAACTTTTCTTATGTACATAATTTTGCTTACTTTTCAGATGACAGAGAAAATTACTATTTACTACAGGTTTCATGCTCTTCAGCCAGTGACGGACATCCTCGCACACCTACAGTTATTTGAAGGATCCATAACAGGAGAAAATCGGAGGATGCATTATATTTCTCTCGGCTTTAAAATTACCCCCACCTAATGTATCTGAACACTGAGGTAACATGAGGTAGAACTTTTCCCTTTGGTGTCAGTGTTTCTGTCTGTCTGGTGATCTATCTGTTTGTATATTCATAAAAGTGGAAAACTGCTGGACTTATTTCAATCAAACCATGTATTTGGATTCTACTCTCTCAGGATTGCATTATCAGTTGCATATGATGTCATGGTAATCACATGGAGTTGGTATTTATAGAAAGATTCTCAAATATTTTTGTTAACATTAGGTCTATCAAAAGACTGTGTATAACATACGTCTAAGAACATGTTATTTCCGTGCCTTTATGCCATGTACATATTTATTGTATCCTAGGTTATGATTTTCATTTCCGTGTTGACGTATAACTAACATAATAGGATTTGAGGGATGTTCCACCTTTCAGCACAAATTTTTATTAAGCGATGTATTTATGTTTAGTCCTCAGCCCGAAGGCTGGTTGGATCCTCAACAGCTCTGCCATCAGCTGTCACAGATGGCCTAGGCATCACTGAAGAGGCATACTAGGGAAATGAGGAGTGAGGTAGTTTCCCGTTGCTTTCCTCACCGAGCCAGAAGTTGCTATTACATATCAGTCTGCCAAGCCCACTGAAATGCATGCACCAACCGACCCTATGAGCAATATTTTCATATCATTCATAGCAGGGACTGGCTGCAGAAGGAATGGCATTACTAGCATCACGCATACCTCAGTCAATTTCATTTTGTCAAAGCCAACGATAAAGCTGAGACAGATCAATGAAAATAACAAAATTCCTCTAGCCCATACCAGAAGACATAGTGCACTGTAAACACTAGGTCCCGCCAGCAGAGGCAGTATATAAATTTCAAATATTTTACACTGTGCTGAATGGTGAAACATGCCTCAAATCCTATTATATTATTTACTGTATGACGGGTAATAATGCAGATAATTACGACAAATTGGATTTTTAGTCTAAGTCCCATGAGACATGTCGTGCATTACAGTTCAAGGTGGGCAACGGGAAAAACTGAAGAGCTATTTTACTCTTTTCGGTAAGACAGATATTAAGGGAAGTATTGTCAATATCAGAGCACAATGCCAGTGGTCAGAGATACAATATGCAACCTGAGAACCATGGAGAATTTTTCACAACTTCGGACCAGGAACTGTACCATACAATAAATTTGAAAATCGTCATCATTCTCTCTCGACTTTAGTCAGCTTCATCATACTTCACGTTACTGTCATGCGCTTTCATACAAAAAATCAGTTTAACATGTTGCATGTAACATGTGGATAGAGCCATGTTACTTCGCATAAATTCCAGAAGATACCATGTAATCCACTGCAAATTCTTGAGTGAAGAATGCGTACAAGTGCTAGCATATAATGAAACTGAATTTTTGTTCTCCTGACATAACCTAGTCATTGTACTACAGCTATGATCGGCATAGATCTACCAAAGGACAGCTACTCAGCCCAAAGGCCTACAGCTTACGAGACGATATGTGGTCAGTGTGATGGATCCACATGGCTGTTATACTTGGCTTTCCAGAATGGGTTGCCATCTTACTGTCAGACACCCCTCCCCACCACTGATCTCAACTAGGCCGAGTGGACCATGAACCAACCTTAAAAACCAGCTGAAAATTTATGACCTGGCCGGGAGTCGAACCCGGAGTCCTGTGGTGAAAAACAGATCCCCAAATCTCTACCCCCACACCATGGGGTCAGCAGTTAATTAGCTACATTCTATAATTTTCTCTTCCATTTTATCAGTTACTGGCATGAAAATGGGGAAATCACAAACCATCTTCAAACATGATGATGGTGAGTAGTGAACTCAATATTTCCCAAATGTAATATTACAGATATTACAGGTATTCAATTCGTACCATACAGCCAACTTGCTTGGTGGTAATGTAGACCCATGGTATGTCACACACAATGGCACCACTCACAGGTAACAAAAACCCTTGGTGTTTTGAACATAAGGGTACCACTCACAAGCAACGCAGAGCCATAGTGGTCCACGCATAGTGGGAATAATCACGGGCGCAGTATTCCCGTGGTGTTCCTCACTTAGCGGAACTAATCACAGGCCACATATACTCATGGTGTTACTCACATAGTGGTACTAATCATAGGCAATGTAGACCCATGGTGTATCACACTTTATGGTACCATGCACAGGCAACACAGACCCATGGTGTTCTTCATATAATGGTAGGCTACTACTCCCATAGTAATCCTTCCCCATTGATAATAATGACAGACCCAGCTGGAGGCCATAGTGGTTCGCGTTCCTGAGGGAGTAGTGATTATTGCTCTAAAAGGGAACACAACCAGCCAGGCAAACGTAATAGTATTAATCCGCAGTCACTCACAATCCTGTAACTTACTTATTACTCTATACTGTATAACGTCATCTGCAAAAAGCCTCATCTGTGATTCCAGTTTTTTCCTCATATCATTTATATACATATGAAAACATAAAAGGTTCATTAATATTGCCCTGCAGTATCCTCTTAATCATTACAGAATCAGATAATGCTTCACCTACACTAATTTTCTGACTTCTATTTTCTAGAAATTTAGCCGCTCATTCAACCACTCCTACCACCTAGTTAAGTAGCCCTCATTTTCATCAGCAGTCTCTGATGGTATATCCTATCAAAAGCCTGGGATAAGTCAATAGCCATAGTCCATTTGGCGAGCTGAATTATATTTTATATCACTCATCCCTATGAGACAGCATGATAGTTTATGTAGCCAAAGATATTGTAGAGGGAGGGGAGCTAGAGACAGCATTTCAGAGGGGAAATTTTAAATTATTTTAGTTTCCTTCTTCTAATATGGGAGAAAATTTTAGAGAGTTCTTTCCTCTACTGAGGAATTCAGCTGTGTGTAAGACTTCGGGACCCATACAACATGGTGGTCTATATGTATGTGTGTATATTCTGAGAGAAAAACATGTTAAAAAGGGTAGCAACTGATAAATCATATTGCAACATTTGGTATCAGAGGGTCTATGCAACAAAATCTCGGTGGTAATCATATGGTTCAGCCAGTGTGACCTGCTATGTTATTCGAGTAGGTGGTAACACGATGATGCCTAATGATACACAGATGATGTATGTTATCCACGGGTACATTCCTCCATCAATCTTCCAACTGCACACTGGGTTCGGTAAGACTGTCAATAGTTGTAAGGGGCTAGAGCAGACACCACCACAGCTGGTCCCATAAGTGTTCTATTGGTGAAAAGGCTGGTGGTCTTATGGGCCAAAGTAGATTGTCAATACCTTGAAGAGTCTGTTTGCTGTAAATGGTGAAGTGGTGGTGAGGTACAGAATGACATTTTATGATGATGGTGATGATGATGATGATGATGATGATAATGCTTGTTTAAAGAGGCCTAACATCTAGGTCATTGGCCCCTAATGGTACGAGATGGAACGAAATAATGATTAAATGACATTTTATATACGACGGAGAAAGAAAATGGACTTGGAAGATTACGGGTTGTTGGTAAACTCTACACAAACACCAGACAGGTTCAGAATGCTGATGTTGCATTTGCTGTCCATGGCCTGGCAGCCTTTGTGACCACATGTACTCAGTAGCACACACGCATGCCCCACACCACCCCCCTCCATTATAAACTGTTATAATAACCTCCTAAATTCAATTTGTAAGCCTCAGTGAATGAATGAATGAGAGAATGAAGCATATCTATAATCCTCCATTTGCAATGAGTACCATAGCGTCTTATACGTCAATACCTCTTACCTCAAAAATTATTTTAGAAAGTCTATCACTTCCTAAGTCTCCTTTTCCTTATATACCATAGTTGAATCCATTATTCTCCAATAGCAGCCTCCTCCATTCACCACATATGACCCCCATCAATATGCACAGCTTCATCCAACACATTCATTCCTACAGTCCTAAATTGAATGTATTTTTTTCTTTCATGGTTTAATTGCTTAATTAAAGTTCATCCCCAGCATTTACATAGTTTGAAAATGGGAAATCATAGAAAACATTACAATCAGTAACTCAATGACTATTAATATGACGGGCACAAAAACTGACAAGACTGTGAGGTCAAAGTGACTGCACTTCGACAGTATCTCAACATCATCAGCTATTTTCAACTTAATTCTCATCACTGTGTAATGGACATCAGCACTGATGAAATAATTATCACAAAACTTACACACAATATGCCTTGGCAAGACATTTTTGCCTTCACCCTTCACAAATTATTTCAATGTTAAAAGTAGAGGCAGATTTAAGTCACACCAGGCATGTGCCTAAGAGTGGCATCTCTTTAAGGGCAAAATAATTCTAATTTTCTACAAATTTTTAGACAAATAACTACAGTGTTTTCAGTGTTGCATTTCTAACAAATGAGAACGAGATATTCTGTAGGAATTTTGACTCCTTAGATTGTAGCACTCTGCAGTAAGTGGATAAAATCTGACAAGTTCTAAATATAACTTCCGGTCCCAAAGCAAGGGTGAAGGCTCTTCATCTCTTCTGCGAGCCACTATAGAGAAAGGTTTTCCTCACCCAGCAGGAAAAAATTACAGTATTAATGTGGTCGGTGACAATTTTGTAGTTTTAAATTTTAGAGAGTTTAGTTTCATCGGCCTGTTGTTAGTGATGTTCCAAGTTGTTATGAAGGAGAACAGTAACAAATGCACAGTTGTCCTATGTCACAGGTAGGGTGCTCGAGATAATTTTAATGTTAGTTAAGTCTGACATAAAATTTCAGAGCTTGATGGTGTAACGGTCACTCACCTAATTACGGCTGCCATCAACTGGAACTTCACTTGCCTTCCTCTACTCACCGCTATTAACACTCATCTAACCGGCCTTGGACTTTCGCTGCCGCCTCGCCTTGCGTCCGTCCTGCTGAACAGCTCACTGCATACTGGTTCACCACTGGATTACAACACCCACTGCGTCACTGTCTGATGCTTCTCAATGTTGTGTGTGCTTCTTTCTCAAACTTTCTGTGGTGGTATAAATACTTGCCCTACTCATTCGGTCTTTAGTCCAGCGCTGATACTGAGTGAGGTTGGAGGGTCGTCTGAGGAGTTCCCAGTATTCTGCTGGGAAGCTCCACTTCTTTTCTGCTATATTGGGTGAGCAACAGAGTACTTTATTTATTATCACCACCATCATTCTTTATCTAATGGATTTTGAGCTTACCTTCGTTGCTATGGCCGGTTTCTTCTTAGTTTGACTTGAGTGTTATTTCCCCTCCAAATATGAACTTCAATTAATCGTAATTTCAAGAGTTTGTGAATGATTGAACACGTGGCCTGGATTCAACAACTTTTAACATGAACTGTTCTTACACTCCGCAACTCATAGTGCTCAGGCGACTCCCACTGTTATGATCACGTCCTTGCCCCTTCCCAGTGCCTTCCTTCTCCTTTTGTTCATCTTTTTTGAAAACTGTGTCAATTTTCTCGGAGGCTTGTAGTCTACCATGTCCATTTGATTTGCCTCACATTATAGTTTGTAAATGGTCTAGGGATTTTCTTGTGATATACATTATTCACGATGATCGTTTCATTTATGTATCAGATTATCAAATTCTAGGTTGTGATTTGAGGTTAATTTTCAAGTAGAAAGAATACACTGTTTTGATTAAGCTTTATCATTGTTCTTCTTATTCCTTCCACTGACCTCCCATTGATCCCAGCCTTTTTCTCTTTGGATGGCCTGTCAATGAATCTTTATCAATTACTACGTCATTGCTTGTTCTCTACGAATTGCTGTATATCGAAACAAGTTTGATCCCTTCTACACTCCTAATTCGTAACAATGGTTGATGGTTGTGTTATCTGTTATTTGACCATGCAAAAATGAGTGACGACTGCAAAGACAAAGCTGATGACATTGTTGGAAAAGCATACAGATCATTCGTTATATGTCATGATGAGGCTACTTAAAGTATGCAACAATGAATTAAAAGAGAAATGGAATATGCAAACAGTGTTTGGGATCCTCACCAGGAATACCTAATAAAAGAAACAGAAGGTGTGCAGAGGAAAGCAGCAAGATTTGCAACAGGGGATTTCAGGAGAAAGAGTAGTGTATCAGAAATGTTAGAGACTGCCTGTAGGGGTGAAGTACAGTGGGGACTTCGAGGGCCCTGGGACCGCTACGGTAGCTGTGAAGGCCCTTCAGGGACTCTGAAAGGCAGTGGCGAAAGGGGCTCTGGTCAAGACACAGCAGGTCGTTATGCACGTTTGGTATCAAAATGGATTTAAAAATGTAATGTAGATTTAAATCCTATAGCAATATTGTATAGTATTTTTTGAAGTGATTCCACATACTGAATACGAGTTGATTATGTGTGTAAGTACAGAAAGATATGAGTAGAATTTTGTAAATAATATAAATTTATTAGGGATGAGCGGTGAGTTTAATAGAAAAAATGTTAATGCAAATTGTATAATACTGTATTTTGGGGAAAATGTATTTTTTTAAACTTAAAATTTAGTTGTTGTGGATAATGTATATTTGTGTATCATTTGCAACTGAGGTAGAGACCTCATTTGCAAATAAAGTATTTTGATTTGATAAGTTAAGTGGGGCAGGAAATTGTTACCCATCAATCTGAAACGGGAGATGAAGGCTCAATCTAAGAAAATCGTAGGGAAAGTGGACATTTTACATATGAAAAGAAAAACTAGAAAGTGAAGAGACTGCAAATAGTAGTGTATCACAAAACCACTAACAAACAACTACTGGAGCCATTAACCCTCAAATGGTAAAATGACTATGTATCACCCTTTTTGTACATGTCGTCTTGGTCAACGACGATACATCGACTGTTCTGCAGCCATTCGTTAGACACGCTCTCGTTATGCGTAGTAACATACAAATGTGCTCTATGTAGTATCATTTTAAACAGCAGATTACAGTCTCTCTTTTGACTCTAGTTGCTAGGCGGTAGACTGCTGTTTAAATGAACTGCGCAGTCTTAAAATTCAGTTGCTCGGCTTACTACCTTGACTGCACAGTACAGTATGGCGCCTTGCTGCACGATAGTGTAGTTCTGTTGTACGCGTTGTCTTCATCAGTTATTTTGCTGAAATGGCGAGTATTTTAGATTCAAGTCCCATTCGGAAGATGTTGGATGAAAGAATGAATGATGTGAGTAATATGAGTGATAATGACGGTAACAGTGACATTAATACTGGTTTTATAAGTGACAGATCACTGACGGACTTATCTAGTTCACGTGGCGAAGCGGATTTTGTTCCTGATGAAGACGAATTGGAAGGTAATAATGATAGCTCAGACATTAATGAGAATTCAGACAGTGATTACGATAATACGCCTAGGCCTAGGAATATTTTACCACAAAATCCATGAGTTAGGGTCTACCCACCTGAGCCCCCCAAAATCATTGAAGCCAACTTTACTGTCAGGAACACTGGCACCAGAAACTATCCCCCAAGAGATGGTGTCCCTACGAGTTATTTAAATTTATTTTTGACTACAGCCTCTCAACAAATGCTGAGAGAAAAATCTCAGCTAACCAGAACCAGAAACCCAATGCAGATGTGAGAAAATGTATTGGTTTGATAATAAACATGGGCATTATTATAAAAAAAAAAGACTGTCAGGCATTACTGGGATGTGAGGGGGTCAAAACAAGTTCATGTTTTAGTTCTGTGATGCCTGCAAACAAGTTTTTTCTCATTAGTTCCTATCTTCATCTGTCTTCTGCAAATCCTGTCAGTTGAGGTGCACCTGGTTACAATCCTTGGCTAAAAATTAGGTTCTTATTAGAACTACAGTACTCAGCTTTTACCATGCATTTTGTACTTTCAGAGCGTGTGTATTGATGAATCACTTATCGGTACGAAAAATAGGTGTGCCTTCATACAGTACCTCCCAAAAAAATAAACACAAGCAGTATGGATTGAAAAAGTTTGAGTCTTGTGATAGTAAAACTAACTATGTACTGCATGTGGAACTATATAGTGGCAGGGATTATTTACCTGTACGAACTGGTGATCCAAATACATTATTTACTGAACATGTTGTCATGGAAGTAAAGGAGAAGAGCAACTTACTGGACAAAGGCCATCACCTTTATACAGACCAATTTAATCCCAAACATCTTCCAGTACAGATAAAAACAGCAGTAATTCAGCATAGAAAGAGTGTTTATTTCAGGCGAGGGGAGGGGGGGGGAGGGGGGGGGGGGGCTTTTGGTGGTGAAATACAAGCAAAGAGCAGGGAGAAAACCGGTCTTCCTCCTAACAACTGCATGCAATGCAGAAGACGGATTGGTACGAAGAAAGAGAGAGTTAGAGGCAGTGAAGCCTTTTACTTATCAATCACTAAAACCAGGATGTGGGAGGTATAGATGTCAGCGACAAGTGCGTATATCACACAACTTGCAACAGAAATACACACAAGTACTGGAAGAAAATCTTTTTCAATTTGATTGACATGGCACTGTTCAATGCTTTTGTTCTGTACAGCTTGAACACTGACAAGCCAACAACAAGAAGAGATTTCATTATTAGTACTGTTGAAATTCTATCACTTCAACTGACCATATTCCTCCACAAATCCCAGGCCCTGCTGGAGATGGAGGCCCTGCACACAAGCTGACAAACTTCCTGGAAAGCTGGAACATTTATGCATAATCTGTGGACCAACAAAAAAAAGGGGAAGGACCCAGTATTCGTGCCCGTGTTGTAACTGCGCAATTCACAGGGAGTGTTACCACAATTTACAGCACTTTTGAAGACCTGAAAGAATAAAAAGGAGAGAGCAGTCTAGTTCCAGTAGCTCAGAGTGACTTTGCAGAGGCGTTCTAGTGCTTGTGTATATATGTATATATATCATCTAAAGTGTGCATAAAATTGTGAACAACACTGTGATTTGACTTTCTCAGGTAAGTCTAACATTTTAATGTCTGGTATGGATGCAAAGATTTTGACAATAACATTTCGGAACACCTTTTTGGAAACTCAGGATGGTTGTAAAGATATAATGGAAGGTACGAAACAAAAATATTTTTATTTCAATAGCCTATGATATTACGATTTAATAAAATGTATTACAATACATGCTTTTCTTTTAAAACCTATTTTAAAATTTTTTTTACTGAAAGTATACAGAAATCCTGAAAATCGTGTGACCAAAATAGTCGTATAAATAGACCATTTGAGGGTTAACTGGGATACTATTAAAAATGCCGCCACCCTGGAAATGGTACGTCAACAAGTAGCAACCCTCAGATACAATGTGTTATGACAATCAGGTTAACGGTGGTTCTGAGTTAAATACTGTTCGGTTCAGCCACACCCGTAACCTTATAAGTGATGACCCAGTGGAATGGATAGTTGGAGAGTGAACAATTGCCATGCTTTTACACCATGAATTAATCAGAACCAGGGACTGTGATTTTTTAAACTCTAAAAGAAAGAGTGATTGGCAATAAAACTAGATTTCTTAATTAAAGTGTTTTTGACTGCTAACTTTTAAATGGTGAATCAAGCTCAAGAAGTTATTTAGCATAGTCGTGAAGCAAGGGTTTGGTGTATACTGCAGTGTGTAAATTATTCAGGAAGAAACACAACAGAGAAACCAGTCTTGCAAGACATTGTGTATCTGACTAGGAAAAAAAATATCACATATTTTATATGATAATGAAAAATTATAGAATAATTAGAATATATTATAGAATAATATAGAATAAATTATAGAATAATAGAAAAATTATAGAATAGAGAAGAGCCGACTAAGATGGTTTGGGCACATAAAGCGAATGAGCGACGAAAGAATGCCAAAAAAGGTGATGGAAATGCAAATCCAAGGAAGGAGAGGCCGTGGACGACCACGATTGAGATGGAAGGATACCATCCAACGCAGCATTATAGAAAGAAACCTGTACTGGGACACAGTGTTGGAGGAGTGGTGGAAAGACCGAAGAAAGTGGAGAGGAACCATATTTGCCCCTACCCGGCTACAGCTGAATAAAGGGAAATGATGATGATGAATGAAAAATTACAACGTAAGAACTGTGAGTTGTCGCTTTTAACCCTTTGCACTCATTTGTTGAGTGAGACTAGACAGAAAAATATTGCACATAAATTATAAACAGAAAAGTTTCCACCTATGCAATACATAGTTATATTTACAATGTGCGTATTTACGTTACATGGGACTAGTTTCAACCCTACTCAGGGTCATCATCAGCCATATTTAAACAATACACAATATTTGACGAAATCCTAAAACATGTTTCTAAGCAGTAAGAACATTATGAATATATAATTAACACTATGATGTGTGGTTGAATTAGACAAAGTGCTAAGGTGCTCAAAATGTTGCAAATGAAGGTGAAATATTGCAAGTGACATAGGTGAGCAGTATACAGTATAATACAAGTACACCAAGTACGTTAAGAAGTACAAATGAGATGCTCTATGTTGTAGATCAACTTGAGTAAAATTTTTAGACACATGGTGTTTCAGATGGAATTCAGTAGGTCCTGGTAATACATTACGGTTCTGAACTGAGTGCTATTGTAGTAAGACTGAACACAATATAACGTGACACTCATAATAAAAGTATACAAGTATGTACAAATGTTTGAGTAATAAATGTGCAGATGATACTCTCTAGAAGCATCTGTGAAGAGTTGATTATACACAGTATCAGCTTAAGTAGAAATTTTGATACTTGGTGTATTAGGTAACCAAGCTATGTTGATATGGCTGCAGGGTTGATTGATGGAACTGTGCAGACTATGAAGTTTTAGAATTTTTCTGAAGTTGTAAGTAGACACTGCGCATGGTGATATTAATGGGTGGAACTCTTAGTTCATAGCGGAAAAAATGGGACCTATTAAAAATGAGAAAAGCCAGTAAAAAACACAATTTCAGTTCAATGTGATAAAATTAATTTTTGGGTCTGTATTGAAAGTATTTGTATTAATTAACACTTGTATGTTTTATTATTCATCAACCTATTCAATACAATACAATCTTAAAAATTAGGACATTGTCCTTATAAAAATTGTTGACATGAAATTAATATATTAGATGGTACATGTTTCGCCTATCAATAGTAGGCATCATCAGCCATATTTTTCATCTTAAGAATAGATCAGGTACCTGATTGGAAATAACTTATGAATGCTGTTAAAAACTATGTCTGACAACTAAGTGGAATGTGTTTTCTGATTTTTATCTTTATTGTAATATCTTTTAATATGTCATAATCCTCAAACAATTGTCATGCTTTTAGACTCCAATATTATCACAAATATTGTCCAGTAATAGCATACTACATTTTATATTGTTATAGTTGTTTAACGTTCTCTAATGCATTTTACACGACATAGCTTTAACAGCATTCATAAGTTATTTCCAATCAGGTACCTGATCTATTCTTAAGATGAAAAATATGGCTGATGATGCCTACTATTGATAGATGAAACATGTACCATCTAATATATTAATTTCATGTCAACAATTTTTATAAGGACAATGTCCTAATTTTTAAGATTGTATTGTATTGAATGGGTGGATGAATAATAAAACATACAAGTATTATTTAATCGCAGTTCAATACGGACCAACAACATGAAATTCATAACCCTTGATGACTGAAATATTGGCCATCCACTCTGATGTCGAGTCCCACTCTAAATTAACACATTCTGAACTTTCAGCATTCGTATGTTGACTGCTGTGTACACGTTTTGTAGAGCAAACTTATGGAACTCATGAGAACACTTTCCCTGCTTTATGATACTTTGCAGAAATTCTAGAAACTTGGTAACTATTGTCCATGAATGTTTACGAGAATTTGTTGTGACATGCTTTGCATGTGAATATGTCTTCATTTTCTTTCACGGATTACAATATATTATGACAGAGGATAGTTAAAATGATTTTGATGTACCAACTACTGAATTCAATGACCTTTTTGTGCACAATATAGCTGACAGTAGTGAGAGTGATAATGAGGTAGGAAGTGGTAATGCTCCTCAACAGCTATGGTGCGAGAGGAAATATTAATTTCCCGACTTACGTGAGTTCACATTTAACCACTAATTTTGAGTTATGGTTAAATATAACTAATTTTAAATTGTAAATATTTTTCATGTACAGTAATTAGTTTTTGTATTAGATTGTTTTATGTTCTCACTTCCTACTGATATCCATGCTGTTGAAATGAAATAGGAGTTGAGCATGAAGTATCAGGTGGGGAGTCAAAGTGAAAAAAAAAAAAAAAAAAAAAGTCTTGGAACATTAGAAACTCGTTAGAAGTCGCATGTTAATACAGAGGTAAAATATTGACAAAATGTGCTGAAGAGAGTTTTCGCAGTGGTAAAAAAATTAGCAATCTGGAGACTTCCATTTTGTGACCCTGAGGAGTAATTTGGCTCACTGCATAACAAGAAATAAATGATGACTCTTGACTTTGACCCTTTTCTTGCAAAACATACTGAACGCCATGCAAATCTGGGAGCAGAACGTACAAGCCATCTGCCTTCAACATGTTACAAAGTAACTGAAATACTTGCTGGTAGGGTGAAAGAAGTCTTTTATTAATTATATAAAACACACAAAGTATTTCTCCATTGAAGTTGATTCTATTCCTGCCCATTGATCATTTTGTATTATTCTTCCCAAATCCCAGACATAAATCTGAAAACATTTCTGAAGCAGTTTTGAATTAAAATTTTACTGGTATTGCTGACTACTGCAGACAGTCCTATGACAATACCAGTAAAATAAATGGAGCTACAGGAGTGCTAGCTTGTATTGAAGAACAGAATTCAAAAGCGCATTATGTCCCCTTTTGCGTTCATTAAGCTTGGTTGGCATATGTGCTACAGGTTATTGTCTAGAGGAGTGTTCTTTTTTTAATGTAGTGCAAAGTCAGTAAAATTTTTTTTCTGCATCTACAAAGCGATGGGAATTATCTCCATCATTCATGGAACAAGGGAACAATGCAAAGAAAATAAAAAGCTCAGCAGAAACATGCTGGTCTGCACAAGAGAAGGAATGCATATCTCTCAATGAAAAATGCGAGTGTGTTATAAAGGCTCTTACACATTTTTCCAACGATAACTGCAAGAATCCACTTCCGAGAAATGAAGTCTTAGGCTTCTTGAATCAAGTAAACAGATTAGAAACTGCATTCATGATAAAAGATTGGAAGGACATTTTGTAAAAGAAGTGTTAAGTGTAAAGCATTGTTTTACGTCTACATGTGATGTTCGATAGTCCATGTCTACACGTAATCAACAAGTAGACAATGCTGACTATGTAATTTCTACAGTATGTGTAGACAAATGTAATTTATTCCTTATGGTAGGCAAAGTTGACTCTGAGCAATGCTTCTGCACAGAGGTTTGGTGACACCGGCGGCTGGCATTTGGAGGGAAATGATGAAAAATCTGCGGGTTTTTCTTTCTTTCTTTCTTTATTTCTAGAAGGGGTACAGGATAAAATCTTCTTGTGATACTGGCTGGTGTTAGCATAGAGATGCATTTGAGTACACCTTCCCCGGCTATTTAAGCTGTGCGCCTTCTTTACGGCTATCTATGCCAACAGACTTGAACTTGTAAACTACCAAAGAATTTCACCTTCTACAGTCAGGGTACGTTCACACCGCACGCAGCAAGCTTGGCAGTAAGCAGTACGCAGGAAGGTGTGCGGCATGCTCTGTTCAGAAACGCAGCTTCTTACAATGAGACCGTCCACAACGCGGGCTACGAAAGTTTCAAGGACATACCATGCCAACTCTCCTGCTTGCCTCGCAGCTCGACAGGTAGCAGCGTTTCTAAATCAAGCGTACTGCTTATTAGCTCGTACAGTTATCACCATAGAAGAACTTTTTTTTTTTTTTTTTTTTTTTTTTTGCTAGGGGCTTTACGTCGCACCGACACAGACAGGTCTTATGGCGACGATGGGATAGGAAAGGCCTAGGAGTTGGAAGGAAGCGGCCGTGGCCTTAATTAAGGTACAGCCCCAGCATTTGCCTGGTGTGAAAATGGGAAGAAGAACTTTTAATCAGTGCTGTGTTTAAGAGGAGACCTTTATGGGATCCCAAAACAGCGTCACACAAAAACAATACGATTAGTAGGAAACTCTGGGACGAAGTAGCTACAGAGGCGGGCTGTTATAGTAAGTATACAATATTATTATTAATAATACTTACGAAATTGACTGGTGTTCTGGTTTTATTTTCTCAACTCTGTTTAACGATTAATATAGCAGATACATAAAATAAGGCTGCCTTTAGTTATATAAGGTTTACCATTTAACTAAATGAAGAGAATCTCATTTTTTCTTAGCACTATAATATATTAGCAGTGAAAATATGACACCTTCAAAATGAACGTGTTAACTAGTCCCTCTCTGTTTACTTCAGCATTTCTTTCCACAATGTTTTCCGGTATAGTATAATTATTCTGCCAAGTCAGTTTTCCAGGTCCACTAAAATAATGCATTAGTATTTCCCTAATTTGTTTAGCTGAATTCGAGAAGCAGAAGTGTGAACCAGACTCTCTATTTCGTAGTGTTGCTGTTGTGGCCGTAGTAACGCTCATGAACTGAGGATCAATACCCTCTTCAGCAACAACAAAACTGTGTAATAGACAAACAGAATTCACAATAGAAATTGCAAGATCAACGTTTGTTTCATTCGGTTTGTGCAAAATTCTCCATTTACCACTGATGATCCCAAAAGCACAATTTATGCATTGACATGCATTTCCTTGCTCTGGATAGATGGTAATTGAACACAAGTTGTTTATCATTTATGTTTCGTCTAGAGAGCGGTCTCATCAAATATGGTAAGAGAAGATACGCTTCGTCACCTACAAGGACAAATGGAACCTTGTACAGTGTCTCCGGCAATTCTGTGTGATCAGGCACATTCAAAATTCCAGCTTCTAATTTTTGAAACAATGAAGATGTCCTGAATGTACCTCCATCACTCTGGCGGCCTGCAGCACCCACATCAACTGCAATTAATCTGCAGTCAGCATCAGCTACAGCCTGAAGCACTATTGAAAAATACTGTTTGTAATTGTAGTACAATGAGCCAGTCTTAGATGGACATTTCACTTCAATATGTTTTCTGTCTACACTGCCGATGCAATTAGGAAAATTCCATTTCAAAGAGTACTGTTTTGCAACTTCTTCTTTTTCTACCGCTTTGTCCCACACCTGTGGGGTCGCGGGTGCGAACTGTCTCGCACATATGGATTTGGCCCTGTTTTACGGCCTGATGCCCTTCCTGACGCCAACCCTATATGGAGGGATGGAATCACCATTGCGTGTTTCTGTTGTAGTGTAGTGTGTTGTGTGAATATGAAGAAGAAAGTGTTGGGACAAACACAAACACCCAGTCCCCAGGCCAGAAGAACTAATCAGAGACGATTAAAATCTCCGACCCGGCCGGGAATCAACCCGAGACCCTCTGAAGCAAAGGCCTCAACGCTGACCATTCAGCCAATGAGTCGGACTAAGAGTACTGTTTTGCTACATCATACCACAATTCTGTTGTTGGCTTCGTGCAGGACCTCCCATATTTTTTTACAGGTATCCTTGACAAGATTTCCCCACTCTAAAGCGAAGGAAGAGAGATGAAAACGAGTCACCACTTGTAAGAAATCCGAAAAGAAGGAGACAAAATATACTACCTGGGTATAATTGTGTCTTCTAAAATATAGAGCTTTTAAGATAAATGATGAACTTGTCCTTTTCCATTTATTTATTTTTCCTTCAGGGATAGGTTAAGCATACAAACAAACGAACAGCCGGCAAAGTGTCTGGAACTGTATTAAGATATCACCTTAGTATGTGTATGAACAAGGAAAACTGAAAAACCTTTAAAATACGGCCAGTGAGAATTAGCGAAGAATGGATACGAACTAAAATGGCATACTTAGAGGGATGGTTGCATATTTCAACATTGTTTGAATCATGATCGTAACTTTTAATCAGTGAATTGTTCTCACCCTCTTTTCTTGTTCTATTTTTCAGTCAAACATGCCAGATCCCACTGGAAAACACTGCGCGACTATTTTCGCCAGGAAATTAACAAAATTGAAAAGCCGAGATCTGGTACCGGTGGAAACGGGGCGACAACTAGCTCTTGGTAGTTTTTTCAACTGATGAGTTTCCTGCATGATACGATGATATCAGAAGTTGCAGTGTAGGAGTTTCTTCATTTGACTACTCCTTGTCTGCAGAAATAGCAAATGAAGTAGTCCCTAGAACTCAAGAAGATGGCCCTACACCACCTCCTTTAGAGACATCACCTCACAAAGAGATACCTTCGGATGTGTCTTCGGCAAGCACTCAGAGTATGCGTAGAGAGAAAAGAAAAAGGTCACGCCCTGATACTGACGCAATATTGACTAAGGATGAAGCATTGATAAAAAGTCTGCTGCCTGACTCGAAGTCTCTGCCTCGTTCTCGCAATCGTGCAGTGCGTTTGAATTTGCAAGAAATAATTTGCAGTGAAATTGATGCATTGGCGAGGCAGCCCTATTCTTTTGCTCCCAAACTGACTGAAAGAACTAATATTTCTACCAATGGTTATGAAGTGATGAGTTTAAATCCCAGTTTTCCGTCGGACAGTTTACACAATTCTTTGTATTTATGTAATGGTTGCTGTGAGAAACTGACAAGGACATTTTTGTGCTTGAATTCATTAATTTGTTTTTGTTAATTACTACATGCTTATTATTATTTTTAAATGTAAATAACTTATTTTCAAAATTGTGAGTAAAATATCTGTGTGAAACTTCTCAATTGATAAAATATGATGATGAAGTAATAAATAATTATTTCCAGCAGATTTTTAATACCTTTTCCATTTAAGAGTTTGCATTATGATTTTATTACTCACCTCAATGTAATAAGTCATTCTTCTGGTGATACTGGCTTCCTGAAATTAGTTTCTTCTCTGTAAAGATGTCTCTCCAGCTTTCCAAGTAGGGAATCAACTGTCTCTTTAGTCATTCGTAGGTAGTTAAAAAAATTATCATGTACTTCTTAACATCACGGTAGAGACGATTACTCACCAAAGTGCCTCTAGACTGGGTAAATTAATGTACCCATGTACAAGTCAAAATCATAGGATCATCCATCTTTATTGCAATACTTTCCATTAAATACATTCTTCTCGATAACTTTGAGAATGCCATCTTACACAAAGCGAAACGCGGCAGATAAATGACTAACAGCACACCTGTGTTGCATGCTGCACACGACCCCTCACCAAGCAGCAAGATCACCCTGCTCACTGCCCAGCTTGCTGCATGCGGTGTGAACGTACCCTCAGATGGTTCTACCTTCAATTTGTTTGCTCCCTCTCTACCGGACTAAAAACTAACTACTTGATAGAGTAATGTTTATTTTAGAAGTTGGTAAACCTTTTTTCTGAGGATTGTGTTTTTTAAATGTACTGATGTCAACACTTCAGCTGGCTCCTCCTTGACTGTAATCTACCTATCAGAGGCTTGTAAATATATTCTCTATAGACAAAACCAGGGGGTGTGTACAGAAATCCAACCTATCAGCACAGTGTTCTGGAAGCTTCCCCTTATGGAACTATAAAAGCAGGGCACTTTAGGGCAGTCTTGTCTGAATTGCTCCAGTGCTTGGGGAGTGTGACTTGACGGAAGCCTAGGAGGCAGGGGCAAGGCCTGCTTGAAGAACATCCAGCGATACAAGGTAACGGCAGAAGTTACCTAGACATGTGATAGCACCTAGAGGAAGTTTGAGGAGGAGGTTTCAGCTGTTTTTCTTTTAATGCAATTTTGTAAATTGGTGGTTTCAATGTAGAATTTTCGGCAAACTCTGAGGACTCTATTTCTATTTCCTACTGGGAAATATGTAATGTAAGGGAACAAAGAGTGATGACCCTTTGTTGTTTCCCATTCAACCTTGCTTTGGGTGACTATTACTATTTAGGCCATGTTTATTCGGTATTATCCTTAGAGTAACTGTTTCTTGATTTTGATTCCCTTTGCGAACAGTGGTTCATCTTTTTTTGGAGTAATTTACAAGCCCACCATGGGGCAAATGTGTACGAACACTTTAACGTGGGGTCACCTGATGGGATGACTAGTGTAATTTAGTGTATCAACAGAAACTGATTGCCTCTTTGAGGCTAGACTATGGTATTTTGGAGCTCAAACTCATGTCTAATGTACCAACTAGGAGCAAATTTTGCTCTTCTCTATGTAAATTTAACAAACTTGTAATTATCACAATTTTTTGTACCTGATGTTCGGACTTCTAAGTCCCCGATATTGTCAGAGCTCACAAGCTCATTAATAACCTGTTCTATTGTTTGTTAATTATTCAGATTTTCTCTCCCTCAATTTCAAAAAAGGAAGGAAATAAAATTTTCAAATCTGTTACGTTAAAAGCTGCTTTAAGTAATTCCTTGTCCAGCCATTCAACACTGGTGCTTCATATTCCTCTGTGAGCCACGGAAACCCTGTAACAAGTGGTAGAAGAGCGTGGTTGAATGGGCCTAAACAAAGTCCCTTTTGACTATTTTCTCTAAATTTTGTATCTGAACACTAGAAATTTTTTGGTTTTCCTATTTTTCAAAATTTTGTCAAAATATCATTCATCATGTCTGGCACTCGAGATGTTCTGGTTCGCTGGTATTTATGAAAGGAAGAGCTTATTCATGAACTACCAATTAGAAAGATTCAGTATGGTGGCACGGTTGCGACAGACACATCAAGATTCAGGGATTAAAGGATTAGATCTATTTATTTCTATTCCTGTTTATGGAGAGAAGGAAGTTGGTGAGGCTTTATCGATAATCACCACTGTACCGGGCGGTACACCTCCACGCCGCACATTTAAGTCTTGCGCCAATTAGAACTCCTCTTCAGGAGAAACAGAACTTGGAACTAGATCTACTTAAACTTTTCCTCAGAAGATGTCACCTCCTTAATTTTGTGACTGTGAAGTTTCCAGTACAGTGTAAAATTCTACGTGTTTTGTTTACAATTTATCAAGAAATTTGGACTTTCTGCAACAGATGTCACTACAAAAACTATGATCATGCACCCTGGTGCGAAGTGAAGGAACCCTTTTTGAAGAAAATTTGTATTCTTAAGTTTGTTCTTTACTAAATTATGTTCATTCATTTTTGGGTTGGCAATATTGATGTTTTCTTTCCGGCAGTTTTGAATTCAGCCAATCCCTAATTTCTGTAATTAATTTTCGGCCTATCACAGGCTTCTTCTTCGATTTGGTGTGTAACTTTACGCTAGCCAATAAAAGTGAGAGGGTGTGGCTTGATTATTCACGAAAGGTCACGAACTTTCCCCGGGGGTTTATAAACTGCGGATTTTCATGGCTCTTGGCCATTTGAACAATATCTGAGAGAGAGAGAGAGAGAGAGAGAGAGAGAGAGAGAGTGTGTGTGTGTGTGTGTGAAGCAGGAGGTGCCTCTTTCATCAGGTAACAGTTCTTCAGCAAGGTAATGGCCGTTTAACATCCTTATTTCTTGCTAGCTCCGCAGTTTAACCCGAGGGATAGGTCTAAAACTTTAATATGTAACATACATACATTATCATTATAGACTGTTATGCCTTTCAGCATTAAGTCTGCAAGCCTCTGTGAATTTACTAAACGTCGCCACAATCCTCGATTTGCAACTAGTGTTGTGGCCTCATTTAGTTCTATACCTCTCATCTTTAAATCGTTAGAAACCGAGTCTAACCATCGTCATCTTGGTCTACCTCTTCTTCTCTTACCCTCCATAGCAGAAGGTAACCTATCCTCCTCCATTCGCCTCACATGACCCCACCACCAAAGCCGGTTAATGCGTACAGCTTCATCCATTGAGTTCATTCCTAAATTAGCCTTTATCTCCTCATTCCAAGTACCCACCTGCCATTGTTCCCACCTGTTTGTACCAGCAATCATTCTTATTAATATTATTATTATTATTATTATTATTATTATTATTATTATTATTATTATTATTATTATTATTTATAATATGTAACATTCTTCTCTAAAATGTAAGTTCTGCTGGCTAAAGTGAAAATTTCATAAAATCTGCAACTGTAATTCAGGGATAGAGAGTGATTTACCCTCTCGAGCTCCCCTTCATATTGGTTTGAGGCTACTACGTTTTGTAACTGGTTTTCTTCCTTTCTGTAATGTCTTAAATTATTCTTATACGAGTCACCTCCATAGTTTGGGAATAGAGCCTGTGTCATCGGCCTAGTGCCCTTTCGGTTTTAAGAAGTCACATCGAGGAGTGCAAGCATTCACCTCCTTTCATTTTGTGTTCAGGCTATTTATTTAACTGTTATTTCTTTTACACGAAGGCCCTGTAGGTTGGGTATGAGATACCCCTGGTTCATTTTTGTAAGTTGTGCCTTGATGGCAAGTAATTGTAAGGTTCTGATATTGCCTTGAATAGGCTTGAAAAACTGAGAGCGTGTCAGCTCTTTTCTAGTGTTGTAAAAGTGCCTCTGGGAGGCTTGATGCTTAAAATTGGGAGCAAGTGCTCCATGTATTGAGGGGTGTTCTGCCCTTGCATAAAATGGTGATCCTTGTAAAGCTAAGTGTGTAGCTCAGGAATTGTATAGTGAAGACTTTAAGCCCAAGTTCTGTTTATACCACCAATCTTGTCTTTACTAGACTTGTTTTTGCTACCGATACCTGTGACATTGTTAATAGTTGGTTTTGTTTTAAAAGAGAAAAAAATTTAACCTTTGTTACAGTTTTAAATTAACTTTGATTTTGTAGTTAGACCCATTCACCCCGGCACCTTCTTTCACCTCTGCGTTCCACAGATACCCTGGAACAACCACCAATATTGCTGATCGTGCATCTGTTGTTAGTATATTTTAAGGAAGTGAACCCTCCGGTAAACAAATGTGTTCAGGCTGGGCTGTTTCAATTCTGTATTAGAGTGGGAGATCTGTTGTCTCCTAAGCTGAGTGAAAAACATGGTAATATGACTAACTCCTTGTGCCAACATATTTCTCAGCTGTCTAGTAAAGTGAACCAATTGTTGTCTGGGTTCATTAGTGGGAAGAGTGATTGCGTTGCCCTATTAACTATGAATACGGAAGAGGATCCTAATAAGTCTTCAGATAGTGGGGAATTGGTTGAACAACAGCAATCATCTGCACCACCTTCCCACATTTTTCATTAGTATTGTCCACCTCCGTAGCGTAACGGTTAGTGTTATTAGCTGCCATCTTCAGGGGCCCGGGTTCGATTTCCGGTACTAATAATAATGGTGTATGGCCTCCGGAGAGCCCCGGTGTGGGTCTTTTTCTTGTAGACGGCCCTATTAGGTGACCTGCATGTCTGTGAAGATGAGAGCCCTACCTAGGATGATTTCTAATGCTGAATACATCAAACACCCAGACCCCGAGCCATTGGAATTAACCAATTAAGGTTAAAATCCCCAACCCGGCCAGGAATCGAACCCGGGACCCTCTAGACCGAAGGCCAGCACACTAACCATTTAGCCATGGAGCCAGACTTCCCAGTACTGCCAGAAATTTAAGAATGTCAGAATGGCTGGTGTGTGGTTGAAATGGTACATGCAGCTCATCTCCATTGGGGGTGTGCCTGAAAAGAGCTGCACCACCTCGGTATAAGGACATGAGTTTGCATTGGTAATGTCACTTTTGAAGCACCTCACCCTCCAGCTGCCCCTCTGGAAGTATCCCCAGGCATTAGCAGCTTACCCCATCTCAAGCCATGTTGCTTAAAGGGATTTCAAGATTTTCTGTCAACTCCACTAACGACGTCATTTTGTTTTTAACATTTCTTGTGGAAATCCAAGATCACACTTGGTGTTTGCCATTTCACACTCTCAAATCTTACAAATAATCTATCCCTACACCATTGGTGTCTTATCAGACAAAATAGTTACAGCTATATTGGAAAGAAGTTCCATCGAAATTTTCCATGCACACTTGCTGGCTAACTTTATCCCTTTGAGAGCCTTGGCGTCATTAATTCAGAAATACTATTTCACAGTTCAGAGGCTAGATGAAAATCTAGCTGATTTCATTCAGGATATAAAATTTTACACTAGGGTATTTGCCTTGCACTACTCCGAAGGTTAAATTGTAGACCTTTATAGAAGGCATTTCTCCATCTTACCGCTGATATTTGTGTTTTGCTTCCCGTCCACAAAAGTTTAGGGAACTTGAGGCCGTGTCAGTTTCTGCGGAGGGACAGAAATATGGCGACACACAGAGTTGTGCGCGACCCACCACCTTCTTCTAATATTTCGCGGCCACCCCCACAATGAACGAAGGTATCATTTGTCCCTCTAATTCGGCACATTCATCACCTATTTTTCTTGTGCCAAAACCACAAGGCAGCTTCAGGCCAGTAGTTGATTACAGGACATTGAACTGTAAGATTGTTCTACAGATCTGTGGACCATTTAAGGAATAAGTGCCCCCTATTAAAAACCAAAGTTTCTAAAAATGGGTCTTCCTGCCTCCTCAGGCTGTTTTAAATGTGGTTTATTTACACACTTGGCAAAGAATTGTAATTCACCACTTTCTTGTTCTACATCAGGTAATGACAGTGACAGAATTTGACTGGAGTGCCTGGCTGAGTCCTCTTCCCAATGTCTCTCCAGGATCGGCTCATTTTAAATCTGATGATACCATTTCATGTATTGAGGAACAAAGACCATCTGAAGCATTCTTTGCAGGTCCTAGAGAATGCTTGAAAATTGCTTCTGATGCTCCTGGATTTGTGCCATTACTCAAAATTGAAATAAACAATGAACCTGTCACTGCCCTCTTAGATTCTGGAAGTATCATATCCATTATTTCAGAAGAATGGTATTCTAAATTTAAGTACTGTTGTAAATTTCCTGAATATGTTTCCTCCAATGTAAAATGTGTTTCGGCCAACTCTTCCCCTTTAGAAATTTTAGGATTCATCCATGGAAAGATTAGTATTTCTAAATTTACCTGGAAATTTAAGATGTTTGTTGCTAAAAATTTGTCATGCCCCACGATATTAGGGGCAGATTTTGTCTCATTCAGGTCTTGTGCTTTATCTTCAAAGGAAGTCATGCACTTTCAAGTTTGATAAGTTCCATATTCCCATCTTGCCGTGTAATTCTGCATCATGTTCTCGTGTTTCGCCTCCTCAAAGTGACATGATGTTAGACCTTAATCATCTACCCGAGGATCAGGCTGCCTGCATTCGAACGTCATGTCAGTCATTTTCCGATGTATTTTCAGAAAATCTAGGTGTGACTTGACTGAATATAAGTTAGAGGTTACAGATTTGATCCTCCAAAGATTTCCTCCTTAAGGTTGTCACCACCTAAGATGAACGCGCTCAAGAAAATTATTGATAAGATGTTGAACTAAGATATCATTCGCCCCTCTAATTCGGTACATTCATCACCTATTTTTCTTGTGCCGAAACCACAAGGCAGCTTCAGACCAGTAGTTGATTACAGGACATTGACTGTAAGATTGTTCTCCAATCAGTACCCCTTACCGACTTGCGTTCTTGCTTTTCTTGGTTTCGTAAGGCTTAATTCTTCACCATCTTAGATCTCAACCAAGCCTATAATCAGAAACCTCTTGCAGAAGAAACAAAACATGCAACTGTTTTTGCTACCGAGTGGAATCTATACAAATACAATCGTGAGCCCTTTGGGCTCCCCACGGGAGTGGCGGTTCTTACTACATTGCTAGACAGGGTCTTCTCTGACATTAAATTTGATTACATCACTAGTTGATCATTATGATAATGTTATTTTGTCAGAGACTTTTACAGAACATCTAGCTCATCTAGAGGAAGCACTTTGTAAAACAGGGTTCATGGTTACGTTGTCAAAAGTATCCTTTGTTAAACCATCGATGTCTTTCTTGGGGCATATTGTTCCCCCCCCCGATGGAGTTTCACTAGATCATTCTAGAACTAAAGCTATCCGTAATTTCAAGCCTCCCAAAGATGTTAAAGGTATTGCTAGATTCATCGCTATGGTAAACTTTGAAAGATAAGAATTTCATTATGGTCCGTATTGAACTGAGATTACAATTAAAATTAATAAAATTATGTAATGTTTCCACCTTTTCAATGCATGTAAACTTAGTAATGTAAGATTACATCACTAGTTGATCATAAATAGTACCGATTACAAGATTAATCCTAGAGCTATTTATTCTTCTTCTCTTCAAGATTATAAAAACTTCTAAAACACAGTGCCACAGTCGCAAGTGTTTTACTGCTCCATGCAAACTTACGTCTGGTGAAAAAAATTTATCTTGTACATTATAGGTTATTTATCTGTGCATTGTTTTTTCTGTTTTTACGTGATCGGCTGATGATGACCCGGAATTTGGGGTCGAAACCGGTACCGTTTATGATCAACTAGTGATGTAACCTTAAGTTTACATGAATTGAAAAGCTGGAACCATTACTTAATTTTATTAACTTTATGGTAAACTTTTTCAGAAAATTTATCCCAAACTTTGCTAACCGGGCAGCACCCCTGAATTTTCTTCGCAGGAAAGGTGTCAAAAGCAAATGGGGTCCTTCTCAACAAGCCACTTTCGTGGATCTCAAATTAGACCTGTGCAATGCCCCTATCTTGGCTATGGCAGATTTTTGCAGCAAGTTCATTGTACAGACAAATGCATCTTCATCTGCTGTTGCTGCGGTTCTTCTACAGGAATCTGAACTCGGAAGGAGCCCCATCGCCTATGTCTCCCGTACCTTGTCACCCAAGAGGCAAAATATTCCATATATGAACTAGAGGGTCTCGCTGTGCTTTCTGCTTTAGATAAATTCCGTCTTTATTTAGAGCATGTAAAGTTCGAACTAGAAGCCGATAATCAGGCTCTAAATTGGGTGCTTGCTAGGCCCCGTCATATCGAGTGAATTGCACACTAGGCAATTAGAATTTCTGCATTCGAGTTTGAGGTGTGACACATTCGGGGATCTGAGAATGTGGACGCAGATGGCTTAAGTACGATGTTTTCCAGTGATCCTGTAAGTTCTGATTCTCTTCTCTTTCCACACCTTTTGGTATAAGTGCCATCCTGACTAATGCCCTTGAGTTATATTGCTAAATACCAACAAAAAGATCCACAACTGGCTCGCATCACTGAAACCCTTTCTTCTGGGGAACATGTTGTCCCTTATGTGTTGAGAAATGGGGTCCTGTGTTGCCCATTAAGGCACTATCAAGAAATGAAAATTATTGTTCCACCCATTCTTGTACCTATGATCTTCAAATATTACCATGAGACCTCATTAGGGGGACATCTGGGCATTTTTAAAACCAGAGAGAATATAAAGGAGCTGTTCATCTGGAAGGCCATGGATGGCAAAATTAAAGAACTGATTAAGGCATGTAAAACTTGTCTGATTAACAAGTCCACATTATCTACCAAAGTAGGGCTGTTGTCATCGCACCATGCTTTTTGGCCAATGGAGCCAACGTATATTGATTATATGGGACCCTTCCCACAATCAAAAGGGAACGGCAATAAAATCATTCTTGTGTGTGTAGATGGTTTTCCCGATTTTCATGGCTGTTTCCTACTAGGTTTGCCACTGCACAAACTACTATTTCTTGCCTCAATTCTATATTTGCATCAATTGGACCCTGTCAGCATATTATTTTCGATAACTCTAAGGCTTTTACTTCCAACCTATTTTGTAAGTTCTGTTTCAAGCTATTTCACACGTCACTTCTTCAGCCTATTACCCTCAGCCATCTCTCGCTGAGCGGGTTAATCAAAATCTTCTATCAACCCTTATCGCCTTCCACGACAAAGACCATTCTCGTTGAGATACATCCTTGCATTGGTTATCTTTAGCTTTTAATTTGGCCGTTCATGAGTCCCACAACTTTTTGCCAATTTCTCTTATGTTTAAGTTCGTCCCAAACACTCCATTGTCAAATTTGTGGTCTATCAATGAATATCTGGGATCTATAATAGGAATAATCTCAAGGCCTCTCATAAGAGAGCAAAACTGAGGTATGACCGTGGACAAATACCCACCAATTTAAAAGTTGAAGATCAGGTCATGGTTAAAAATTTTGTTCCTGTGGGTAAGCTTGCCCCTAGATTTTATGGACCTCGTGTTATTTTGGATTTTCTTACTCTTGTCACTCTGCTGGTGAATAATCTGGAAACAGAAAGGATTTTTCGTGTTCACCTGTGTCAAGTGAAGGCTGTGTGAAGGCCTTTCTCATTATTCGTTATGCCACCAAGTGATTAAATTGCTGAATTAATTATATTTCTTTCCTTAGGGTATTTTATAAAGTTTAAGTATTATAGGAAGTTAACATAAGGAGGTTCTGCTCCTATTGTTCACCTAAATTTATGTAGGTAAAGGAATTCCTTCTCCTATAATTAAGTTGTATCATAAGTTTTGACTTCTGTTCTGTTGTAAATATTCATTTGTAAAAACCTTCCCTTCTCCAATTTCTATGTATTCTTCCATAAGCCGCCCCTGCCTCCAAACTTGATCAGAAACTCCATGTTGCCTCTCCTCCAGAGTTGCCAGCCTTGATCTGACCTTTGTATGACAGTTTTGCCACAAAATTTGCATGTTACAGTGCCCAACATTACATCTGAGGCCAGGTGAAATCAACCTGGGAGAGATGCTGGTGAGGGGTATGGGACCGTCTTGCTCCGACTAAGACTCCAGAAACTACCTCCTTTGGCCCCCCCCCCCCCCATCGTGGGAAGATGGTGGGATGCAGTACTCAACCTCCCGCTCTATCTTTGGGCAGGACCTTACTATTTGGTGTTGGGCTCTCATCACCTCGGCTTCAGCCCTCACTATTTCCGGAGGATGGTATCTCAGGATACTCAAGGGGTACAAGCGTCCCATCCAGATGTCGGCACTGGCAGCCCCTCATGCCGTCAACCCTGGGCACTGCAGCCCGGACTTGGACTACTTCAGTACTGTTATCACGACAACTGTATTCAAGAGTCCGAACCAAACAAACAAACAAGAATGGACTCTTAAACGTGATATACTCCAGTTAACCACTGTATTTCTGAAAATCAATGTGCTAATGTACTTCAAGATTTCAAAGCTGTTCACGCAATTGTAAAACCTTAGAGGAAGAGGTCTGTACCAGGGACACCTTCCCTAGTTATTTAAACTATGCGCCTTCTTTATGGCCATCTATGACAACAGACTCGTGCTTGTAAACTACCAAAGAATTTTGTCTTCTACAAGTTAAATGGTTCTACAATCGATTTGTTTCCTCCCTCTACCGGACTAAAAACTAACTACTTGATAGAGCAACGTTTATTTTAGGAGTTGTTAAACCTTTTCCTGAGGATTTTCCTTTTTAAATGTACCCATGTTGTCAACACATCAGCTGGTTCCTCCTCGGCTGTAATCTACCTATCAGAGGCTTGTAAATATGTTCTCTAGCCAATTAAAACTAGGGGTGTGTACAGAAATCCAACCTATCAGCAAAGTGTTCTGGAAGCTTCTCCTTACGGAACTATAAAAGCAGGGCCCTTTAGGGCCGTCTTGTCTGAATTGCTCCAGTGCTTGGGGAGTGTGACTTGATGGAAGCCTAGGAGGCAGGGGCAAGGCCTGTTTGAAGAACATCCAGTGATACAAGTTTGTAACTTTTTGATGATTACTGATAAATAAAATCATAAATAAAAATATATAAATAAAATTACTCAAAAACTTAATAAATTAATAAGCATAATTAACCGAAATGTCCGTAGTATGGGCGCCAGAGTTCACCAGAATGGATCCCTCAAATTTAGATAAGAGCATGATAAACTGTATATCCCAGGGCGTGTACATAATGCTGCGTACTGGTACATCTGCTGCAGGCCTTACCTAACCTCCTGAAAACGACTAATTAGGTAGGAACTGCACCTAGGTTCATCAATAACACTGATTCTAAAATAGCTAACTATATTCTTAACAAATTCCGTGCATGAGCACCTCATCAACATACAACATTATACACATAATACACACATAAAAATATTGCTGGAAGACTCCATATTTACAACAACAATAATGAAAATCATGGGAAAACGAAAGCGAGAACTAAGCTACCATTTGTAGATAGTCGGATGAACAATGTACATGTATGAAGATAAATACCCTTCACTGTCTCTATATCAATTCGACTTACCAATTCTCATAATCGGCAGTTATCACATCACACAGATACTGTACCTTGTACTACTGTGTTCACATATTTTAACACTTGTTGTAAAGATATACACACACACGTCTGTCGATCCTCAACATAAATTATGGAAAGTCTGAGATAGCTTTCACCAACATATAATGCTAGGCCGCCACAAGTGCTACAATACTTAATACGCAAGCACTCTCCACAATCAGCCACTTTCCACGAACATAACAAGACTACGCTCCACGAACGTTTGAAGTCCCGTCCATTGCAGCTGTGTCACTCCAGTACCGTGTATCAGCACTACTTCCTTCTCGTACAGTGCGTCAGTTGTAGTTCTCTTATACAGTGTCACTGGTTGTAGTTATCTTCCTTCTCGTTCCTTTACAATCACCCCGGTTGCCGCCGTATGATCAACTTTTATAGACATCAACATCCCCCTCCTCTCAGATGATACGTCTTGATTGGTGCTTGCCAGCCAATCATGAGTGAACCTCTTCTTTCTCCCAAGTTATAAACAAACACTCGGGAGTTTTACATGAATCATCGAATTTCCCTCGTACAACAACAAGCTCATCTCATCAGGCACTGGGGTATTTACATGACGCATGGAATATCCCGACACCACAACAAACACTGGGGTAGCCACATGACTCAACCAAATTACCAGAGTTATTAAAGCAATGTTTTCCCACTCGTGCAAAACAAATTACTCATACCTACATATGTAGATATCTTCCAGCTTACCAATATAAATGGCAAAATATACAAATGAAATACTGATAATAATAATGAAAATAATAATAATAATAATAATAATAATAATAATAATAATAATAATAATAATAATAATAATAATAATAATAATAATAACAAATCGATTACTGACAATAATATCTCTAACTTCTACATATAATTCGGGGGTGTGATATATGTACTATCACATAACACCCCCTTGGTGAATCGATGATATCACATATTATGATTCACCATAAAACAGAACTTCATACATAACCTTATAATGACACAACTGAACACATAATTTACTGTAATAATGATATATGCGTCTACTGCATTGTATTTGCACACACGAAATACAATTTGTCCAAACAATAATAATAATAATAATAATAATAATAATAATAATAATAATAATAATAATAATAATAATAATATGGCTATATACACACAACTCTGATTGTTTCATATAACATTGAACACAATCCCTTCTTGCTACTGTACACATACATTAAAATTGATAATATATACATCCAAGGTGCAGATCCTATCTCTTATATCTGCGAAGGCTATAGATATTAAATGTCCCAAGGACCTTGTTGCCAGTGGTTAGGAGCCTATAAGCACACTTGCCTATTCTACTGTCCACAGTATACGGACCCTAATATAAATGAAAAAACTATACATAAACTTAACATTGGCATCGATAGACGAGGAATGCGTACCGCAATAAAATCTAACTACGTCTAGAATCCACACTATCTCACACACAAACATTCATCCCATCCAGTCACACAAGAATCATACAAGCTTTCATTCAGAACATTTATAACCAAGAAATCCCTCTTTCTGAAATGCGCAGGAATCTAACTACATTTACTCTTCCACAAACTCATAATTAATGCAAGAAAACAGATCACATACTTTTTCACACATTCCACATCGACATCACTCAGTACGTCGTTCACATCATTCACACATCTCTCAGAATGAAATAAAACATTACGCACATGCTTGGATAGACTTTCCTTCATCTCACGCATATTTCCATTCTCACTCACATTCACTCCATTACAGAAATTCTTACCATAATACACATCGAAATTGCTGTCATTACTACTTAATGACCCAACAATTAAACCATCTTCACCACATTCCGTATCAGCTACCACTCGCACCACTTTCATGTCAACAACTCTGCTACTTTTGACTCTCTTATCAGAAGTTCCATTAATCTCAAAGTCACCATTTTCACACATAATGGACCTAACTTTACTCTCCTCACGTACACTTAAATCAACAAAAACATCCTCATGATGTATACTCCGTGAACACTCTTCACTCACAAAACAACCTTCATCAACTTCACAAAAAACTTCACTTTCAATTTCAGAAACTTCTGTAAGATTATCGATCGCAACACCGCTATTACCATCACCACTAGCACAAAGTAAGACATCCGACACATCTTGCTTACTTTCATCATGCCCCCTTTTCTCAAAATCTTCCTGAACACAAAACACATGGTCATACAATAACTCCTCTTTCACGTCTACCTCGTAACTTACCTGTTTCATCGCGTGAATAGGAATTTCGGTATCGGACTGCCTATCTGACCCAACTAAGAAGTCCGATTCCGGTTTAAATTAATTGACATGGGCTGTTCACTATTATCATGTCTCTGCACTTGATCTGGAGGTCTTTGATCCGTGCGCCCCCTACTTTCTGATTCCCCTTGATTAGGTCTTCTGCCAAAATATTCCTGGTGATTAACTCCCTGATTAGACCGTCTGTTTCCCCTTCCGGAATTACCACCCTGATTCCCTTGCCTAGAATGACTGAAATTCTGATTATTCCTATCCCCCCCCCCCCCCTAGCTGATTACCTTGTCTCCCATTATCCCCGTAATTTCTACCTTCACTTTGCCTAGTCCTCCCTTGTCCTTCCAAAGCATCAAACCTTTCTAACAGCTGCTCTAATTCTTTAATCGTAACAATATTCTGCATACATGCAGCTAATACGACCTTCTCAGGAAAATGCCTCAACATCTGGCGGACTGTATCTCTCTCCGATGCTAGACCTTCAATATTCTGGCTGATCAGAACATGCACCAAGAAATATTCCGTCATAGACACACCTTCCTGAGGTCTATATTTGCCAAATAGCACGCGATCCCTTTCCCTTCCCTGAATGGCTTCGCTCCAAAATTTAGAACTAAATTTCTCCCTAAATTCCTCCAAACTCGAAATACCCTGTCTATAAACTTGAAACCAAGATCTCGCTTCTCCAACAAATGCAACATCCAACAGCTCATCAACCATACTCCAATCAATCAAACCATCGTCAAGATTCTTGGAAAACCATTTCTCCACCGTTTTCAAGAATTCCATTGGATTAAACTGTCGACCATTAAACTTGGGTAATTCAGAGTCCTTCATACAAGATACGTACCTATTACATATACTGCTACCTACTTGGATTTGACTGATCTCCTGTCTTAACTTCACATGACATGCTTTAATCCCTTCTTCAACTACCATTCTGGCATTTCCTTCTACTGACTTGGTCTTTCTCCAATTTCTCAGTCTTTTCATCTATTCACTTCCCTAAAACATTCTGGCTGGTTTTAATTCTATTTATTTCTTCGACTTTATCTTTCACTATTTTTATTCTCTTATCACATTCCTTGCTGTTTTCAACAAATTCCTTCCTAACTACATTAAAGTGGCATTCAATTTTCTCAGTCAATTCCAAGCATTGAGCTTCAACCTTATTATTGACTTCCTGAAATTCCCTGCTTTGATGGTCACTCTTCTGGTTTAATTCATCTATTCTACCATTCACAGCACTGCTTAAACTATCAATTTTACAAGACAATTCAACACTCACTGAATTTAACTTCTTACTCTGATTCTCAATCTTACTGGACAGTTCCGTACTAACTGAATTTAATTCACTATTAATACTGTATATTTCATTACTTAAAAAACTCAATTCACTCTTCAACTCTTTACTCTGACCATCAATCTTACTGGACAATTCAACACTCTGATTATCGATTTTACTGTTAATCGAATTCAATTCACTCTTCAACTCATTACTCTGACTATCAAGTAGCGATTTAAGCATACTGCGCACTGAAGCCTCCCCTTGATCCCCTACATTCTGAGTCTGAGACGGGTTACTCGGTTCCTCACCTATCTTTGCCGATTGATCTTTCCTGCTATCAGCCATTTCGCTACTCTCACTTAATTTCGATAGACTCAATGTGGTGGAATTCTTTTGACTTCTCTTATCCTGATTCATAGTACCAACAACTTTCAAAACCTCTCTACTTCTCAATTTTATAATACTGGACTTGTTACAACATTTCTTCATACTCCAACGTACATATCACGTACATATAAAACACTTCACTGATATAGTTTGTAGAATTCCAACCACACCTGACAAGTGCACCTACGCTTATAAGCCTAACAGATGTACCAATCATTCAGCCACACGTTGGGAAGCCAATTGTAACTTTTTGATGATTACTGATAAATAAAATCATAAATAAAAATATATAAATAAAATTACTCAAAAACTTAATAAATTAATAAGCATAATTAACCGAAATGTCCGTAGTATGGGCGCCAGAGTTCACCAGAATGGATCCCTCAAATTTAGATAAGAGCATGATAAACTGTATATCCCAGGGCGTGTACATAATGCTGCGTACTGGTACATCTGCTGCAGGCCTTACCTAACCTCCTGAAAACGACTAATTAGGTAGGAACTGCACCTAGGTTCATCAATAACACTGATTCTAAAATAGCTAACTATATTCTTAACAAATTCCGTGCATGAGCACCTCATCAACATACAACATTATACACATAATACACACATAAAATATTGCTGGAAGACTCCATATTTACAACAACAATAATGAAAATCTTGGGAAAACGAAAGCTAGAACTACGCTACCATTTGTAGATAGTCGGATGAACAACGTACATGTATGAAGATAAATACCCTTCACTGTCTCTATATCAATTCGACTTACCGATTCTCATAATCGGCAGTTATCACATCACACAGATACTGTACCTTGTACTACTGTGTTCACATATTTTAACACTTGTTGTAAAGATATATACACACACGTCTGTCGATCCTCAACATAAATTATGGAAAGTCTGAGATAGCTTTCACCAACATATAATGGTAGGCCGCCACAAGTGCTACAATACTTAATGCGCAAGCACTCTCCACAATCAGCCACTTTCCACGAACATAATAAGACTACGCTCCACGAACATTTGAAGTCTCGTCCATTGCAGCCGTGTCACTCCAGTACCGTGTATCAGCACTACTTCCTTCTCGTACAGTGCGTCAGTTGTAGTTCTCTTATACAGTGTCACTGGTTGTAGTTATCTTCCTTCTCGTTCCTTTACAATCACCCCGGTTGCCGCCGTATGATCAACTTTTATAGACATCAACATCCCCCTCCTCTCAGATGATACGTCTTGATTGGTGCTTGCCAGCCAATCATGAGTGAACCTCTTCTTTCTCCCAAGTTATAAACAAACACTCGGGAGTTTTACATGAATCATCGAAATTCCCTCGTACAACAACAAGCTCATCTCATCAGGCACTGGGGTATTTACATGACTCATGGAATATCCTGACATCACAACAAACACTGGGGTAGCCACATGACTCAACCAAATTACCAGAGTTATTAAAGCAATGTTTTCCCACTCGTGCAAAACAAATTACTCATACCTACATATGTGGATATCTTCCAGCTTACCAATATAAATGGCAAAATATACAAATGAAATACTGATAATAATAATGATAATAATAATAATAATAATAATAATTTTAAAAAATTGAATACTGACAATAATATCTCTAACTTCTACATATAATTCGCGGGTGTGATATATGTACTATCACAAGTTAATGGCAGAAGTTACCTGGGCATGTGATAGCACCTGCGGGTAGTTTGAGGGGAAGTATTCAGCCGTTTTTTCTTTTAATGTAATTTTGTAAACAGGTGGTTTCAATATAGAATTATTGGCAAAGTCTGAGAACTCTATTTCTATTTCCTACTGGAAAATATGTAATGTAATGGAACAAAGAGTGATGACCCTGTGTCGTTTCCTATTCAACCTTGTTTTGGGTGACTAAAGTTTTCAATCTCAAAATTTTGTAAATCTTGTCTCGGCTTTAAATGTTCCACATTTAGTAACCCTGTGTAGTATAGGATTATTCTCTGTATCATTGGGCCATAAGCCCACTTAGGATTTTAGGTATTTCTATCAGGAGTGCTGGTGTTTCACCTCCTTGCCTTTTGTTTTGTGGCCAGTTATGTGCAACTTTACTTTTACTATTTAGGCCATGTATTGGGTCGATGCATAAGTTTGTGCACTTCTTATATTTTATTTTATTTTACTGTCACTGCCAGGCACTGTAACTTACAATCACAGTCACAGTCCTCAGTGATGTATTCAACTCCACTCTCTATGACCTTCTGCCAACGTTCAAGTAGCAGTTGAATGCCTCGCCTGTAGAATTATTTTGGTTTTGACTGGAAGAAACCTGTTAGCCATTGGTCAAGAGAAGCTTTGTCAGGAAACACTTGCTCCTGAATGTGATTAGAAAGAGAGCAGAAAAGTTGGAAATCTGAGGGGGCAAGGTTAGCAAAATATGGAGGATGAGGAAGAGGTTCCCAGCCAAATTCAGCTATCGCATCTTTGGTCAATTGCGCTGTATGTTGACGAGCGTTATCATGGAGCAATAAGACTGGTTGTTGTCTTTGTCTTTTGTTGTCAATAGCAACAGCAAGCTGTCTTAGCTGGTCACTATACACAGCAGATGTAATCGTTATGTTTTTCGGAAGAAGTTCATGGTGAGGAATGCCATCTTTGTTCCACCAAGCACACATGATTTTCTGTGGATGGGCACTATCCTTGGCACGGGAAGTTGGTTTCCTTGATGGGCTGAGCCACTCTTTCCTCTTCTTCGTGTTGACATACAGGCACCATTTCTCGTCACTGGTGACAACATTCTAAAGGGATGCTTCGTGCCTATCACAAGCCAACCGGTGCCGGGCAAGCAATGATGAACAGATGTTTACTCGTTGATTTTTGTTACTGTCACTTAGCATATGTGGTACCCATATATCCAATTTCTGTACCTTACCCATCGAATGTAAATGGCGTACAATAGTTGACTGATCACATTCAAAAACTTGCGCTATTTCCCGCATTGTTTGACGAGGATTCTCATTAAGCAACTCATTCAAGCGATTTTCGTCAAAATCTCACGGTCTTCCAGAACGTGGATCGCCAGACAAGTCAAACCATCCTGCTCGAAAGCGGGAAAACCATTTTTGTGCTGTTCTTCCAGCAATTGCTTCATTCCTGTACACTTCACAAATTGTTCTTGCAGCTCCTGCTGCACTGGATCCTCGGTTAAACTCAAAAAGTAAAATGCGTCGGAAATGCTCACTTTTCTCAACTTGACATTCCATATCCGTTTGAAATATACACAAGTAATATGTTCACAATCAAGAAAACCTGTGTTTCACAACACACAAACACCATACTCAGTTAAAACAACGGAATAACGATAAGCAATCCCTTCACGCCACATTGTTGCCAACCCAAAAGAATATCGCACAAACTTATGCATCGACCCAATAGTATGGGCACTTATGTCCCTGTTTATTCAGTATTATCCTCAGGATAACAGTTGCTTGGTTCTGATTCCCTTTGCGAACAATGACTCATCTTTTCATGGAGTATCTGATAAGCCCACCGTGGGGCAACTGTGTACGAACACTTTAAAATGGGATCACCCAATGGGTTGACTAGTGTAATTTAAGTGTATAAACAGAAACTGATTGCCTCTGCGAGGGTAGACTATGGTATTTTGGAGCTCAGTCTCCTGTGTAATGTACCTGCTAGAAGCAAATTTTCCTCTTGAAAAATATTGTACCTCACAATAATAATTAAACTTATGTCATAATGGTCCACCTTTCAAATACTATATTATGCAATGTTTACATTACATTTCTAATCTAGGAACTAGTTTCGGCCTTGGCTGGCCATCATCAGCCTCAATGCAGAACTGTACAAACAACACACACACACGCACACACACACGTGACATTAAAAATTGTTAAAACATCTGAAATGAACTATGTGCACACATATAAAATATGACAAAATGAAAATCAGGCTCTAAAATTCTTACATGTGTTGCATCATGTTAAAATGTTCCATTAGTGCTTGTTAAAGTATCATGAAAATGCTGAAAAGTTCCTTTGTTGGACATTGTCAATGGTTGAATCAAGGACGGCACATGTAGATATGGTTAAATAACTGCACGTTCTTAATTTGTAGCTGGTAGATATTTGCAATTCAGTATGGTGTCAATGAAGTCAACCTGAATAAATGATAGACAAAATTAATGAACTGAAGGAGAGAGAGAGGGCTAATCAAACGGCACAGGTTGTATGAGACTTACCTTTCATTGCGGCATGTGGTGCGTGGCCTATTGTTGTATGCCTCATACTGACGGTTGTGAGATTCAATGAAGAGGGCGGGGCAAGGAGAAGGGGTGGGGAAAGGAAAGGGGAGAGAGCGGAAGGGGGGATTAAGGCGGGGCCAAAGGATGTGGGAAAGCCGCTGAGGAAAGGTGATGTGAATAGTTTGAAAAACTTAATTATAACTTCTAGGTTTCTCGTTTCTAAAAATGGGAATTAGAAGGTCAAACAGGATATTTGGCTTTTCTGAAATGTCATTAAGATAAAATAATTCAAGTTAAAATATTGATCTATATGTATGAAGCAGCTTCCTATAATGTTAAGTAGGGGTCATTTGTTGATGATTTTGAGAATTTCCATATCTTGTTTTATGTCTGTGAATTTGCGACTATAGTCATGCATGTGCTGTCCTACAGCTGAAAATATATTGTACTTCAGGGCATTAATGTGTTCCAAGTACCTTATATTAAAGCTTCTCCCAGTCGGTCTAACATAAGAAGAATTACAACTGTTGCAAATAATCTTGTACACTTCTGAATTTGAAAAACTATTGAACTTGTTTATGGATGTGGGATTATGTAAGACTTCTGCATTCCTATTATTGGTTTTGAAAACTACTTTCTCCGGTCAGATCAGGAATATCCTGCTATCGTATGTGACAGTAGACGGTACGACCTGCGACTGTCTGGCCATGGGTCAGGCGGCCATTGCCAAACCTGACAACCAGAAGGGGGACCAACGGCTACGGGCGAAGGAGTTCCCCTTTTGGAAGCCAGATGAAGCCTTTGTGCAGGAAATGGCACATAAATTCATCTGAAGTTGGCAGTCAATGGCTACGACGGCAGAAGAAGGAACCCTGTAAACACCTCAACGACGGAGTAGGCAGAAGAACTGCGAACCACACAATCACCTAATCACCTAATCACAAAAAAGCAGAAGACATCATCACTACCATCGCTGAAACCGAAACTAATATCGATAAACAAATCCCAATTGATAAACAGAATGACATACGTTATGAAGTAAAAAAGAAACTCCCAACTTTGATTAATGAAATAACATTTAATAATAACCACAACGTCTCGAAACAAATTCTAAACCTGAAATCCAAAATCCATAACAACAATGTAGTAATTACAAAAGCAGATAAGGGCAACACCATAGCAATAATGAACAAACAAGATTACATCAATAAAACTGAAACCTTTTTTTTCAGACAATACCTATACTTTAATTAACAAAGATCCAACAAACAAAATACAGCGTAACTTAAAGAACCTTCTTAAAATTTCTAACTTAATTTTAAATGATCAAGATTATCAGAAATTAACTGTAATGAACCCAGAATTACCTACAGTCAGATCACTGCCCAAAATTCATAAAAAGGATGTCTCCATTCGGCCTATAATTAATAGTATTAATAGTCCTACCTATAAAACCTCTCAATTCCTACACAAATTCCTAAAAAAACACTTCAAATTTCACAACTCCAACCCCATAAAGAACTCGATCAAACTTTGTAATTCCCTAAATAAGTTCAGCCTACAACCAAACCACGTTTTATGTTCTTTTGACATCACCAACATGTATACTAATATCCCTATCAACAATACTATTAACATCATAAAAAACAATCTGTTGAAACATAGCCCATTGAGTAAAATCGAAATTGATGAATGGTTAAAATTACTTAATTTCGTTTTAGACAACAACTATTTTACCTTCAATAAGAAAATTTACAAACAAGAAGGTCTGGCGATGGGAGACCCGTTATCTTGAATACTAGCCGATATATACTTAGATAATCTCGAACATAGTAAGATTATTAATAACATCAACGGACTCTGTCTTTGGCATTGCTATGTTGATGATACCATAGCTATCATTGATAAACAAATCAACAACAGCAATAACATACTATCATTTCTCAACAACTTAGATAATAATATTCAATTATATTCAATTCACTAAAGAAGATGAGTTCAATAACTCTTTGAACTTCTTAGACATCAAAATCACACGAGCATTGAACAAATTCGACTTCCAAATATACAGAAAACCCACCTTTTCTCCAACAACCATAAAAAATGATTCTTTACATCCCAACTCACATAAAAATGCCACTTATCACAGTTTAATATATAGAGCATTAAAGATCCCTATGTCCTCTATTAATTTAATGAAAGAATTACTATTCATTAAGGAAATAGCTAAATTCAATGGATTTAACACGAGTATGATTGATAAAATCATTAATAAAACCAAACTGAAACTAGCTACAAATTTAACTCCATTGAAACCCGTCAAACCAAAATATGCTAAATTCACGTTCACTAACCATAGCATTTATCCGATAACCAATTCATTAATGAAGCACGAAATAAAAATAGCCTACACAACAAAAAACACTAATCATAATTTATTCTTCAATCACAACTCTATTAACATCACAGACAATAGTTACTCTGGATCAGGAATATACAGATTGAAATGCTCTACATGTAATTTTTCTTATGTTGGCCAAACTGGCCGCAGCTTCTCCACCAGATACGCCGAGCATTACAATGCCCAAAGACACAACAAATTATCCGCAATGGCCAACCACATGAGGGACACAGGGCATAAATTCACCACAATAGAACAAGACCTCCATATCCTAAAAAGAGTCGATAAAAGTAAACTCATGACAGAATATGAAAACTTATTTATTTTCCTCAACCAACATTTTAATAAGGATAAGAACCTAAATGACACTATTGATAAAAAAAGCCCCTTGTATGAACAGATTCTTATTTTATTACGAGAATCAACTCCCCTCACCAACATATTCTTAAAAATCTTCAACCTCACATCAATTAGCGTTCCCACCTCCCCTACAGCTAATATACCCCCCTCCCTTCCTCCCGCCGCTAGTACCTCTAATTCAAATACAACCAACAAACCCATAGACACACCCACCGTAACAACGCTCCCTCCAATAGCCTTACACCGATACAACACGCGCAGTAATACACTCTCTTCCTTTCCTCCCACCAATAGCAGCCCCCCTCCAATAGTTACGTCAACGCAAACAGATCCCCCTCCAGCACAAACCTTCAGCTATAACACACATAGCAAGAAGTCTACTGTTGCAAATACTTCTAACTCATAACGTTACAAGCTATCTTTGTCACCGTCAAATGGTAAGTGCACACGATTCTACTTCAATATTTTCAAATATCTTTTCACACAATTAACTCTACGTTTCTTGCTTCCTTTTACAGAGTCCACTATTATATGCTTTTTCAACTAGAATATCTACAAGCTCACAATTTACAACATTTGAGCATTACTTCAAATTTTGAGATGGTCCATAGAGATCCTATTTGAAACTGTTCTTCAACTTCTATTCTACAACTTCATATCCTCAACGTGTTCTACAACTTCACCATATGCCTCTGACTTTTGCCTTTTATCTTCAAGATCATGATTAACTTCGGATCTCTCGACTAACTTTGACTTTTATTCTCTCTTCTTTACTTTGATTATATACGATTTTTCGCCATCGTCTAATTATAACCGCCTGACTATCAACTTTATTTTTATGCAATCTTACTACTTGTTGTATAACAATCTGTTGTTTTATCCATTGCACTTATTTTAGCAGCCTTCTAATGTTAATTTTGTTAATACTTCCACTATTATATCTCATCACATTGTATTTTTTAAACCATCATTGTTATTTTTAATGTTATTTTATTTCAAATCTCTTCAAGATTTTAAAATTCATTTCATTATTACATGTTATTTAGACGCTTATTTTTAATTTACGGTTAAGACTATGGCTGATGATGCCTTCAGGGAAGGCGAAACATGTACCACTATTAGTTAACAAATTTATGTAAATCATCCAAGACGATTTTGTATTGATTAGGTGGTCTAATAAATAACTTAATGTTATTATTTCAATGACTAGGATATGCCAACAAGCATGGAGCATTCAGAAGATTCCAAAAGATTGGAAGAATTCCTATTCATAAGAAGGGCAGCACTCTGGACTGTGTAAACTATCGAGCAATTTGTCTTTCCGGTGTGGCCGGAAAGACATACTCTCGCATATTGGTGAGGAGGCCGAGACAAGAAGTAGAGGAAAACTTGGAAGAAGAACAGTGTGCTTTCAGGCCAAATTGACAAACACATGACAACTTTTACAGACAAAGAACCATTATAGAGAAACGACCTAGTCGTGTGAAGGATGTTCTGGCTGCATTTGTCGACCTAAAGGTCACATTTGAGTCTGTCCCCAGGGAACAGCTTTGGGCAGCACTTGAAGAGGAAAAGGTAACCCTCTTATGCCACATTACGAGCATGTACAATAGAGTCCAAGGAGTGGTGAGAACAGCTGGTGAATGGTCCAGGGAATTTGAAATGGCAAATGGAGTAAAGCAGGGTGACAGCTTGAGCACTGTTCTCTTTGTGATCTTCATCAATCAAGTCATTAAGCAGTGTAAAAGAAGAACTAAAAGAATTAAGGTTGGCAACTGGAACACGAGACCAATATATGTCCAATCCTTGGTCTATGCAGATGACATTCTGATTTTGGCTGGGAAAGTGGAGGATCTCCAACAAGGTCTTATTGATTGGGCTTATGCCTTCCAGGACCGTGGGATGGAAGTGAGAGCGAGCGAAACCAAGCTCATGTAGTTCACCAAAGGAGAAAAAGTACATCTTCAGATCAATTGAAACAATGAGGATATTGAGCAAGTAGAACAAACTGAGTACCTGGGCACCATCTTCAGAGAGGATGGAAAATTAAGAGGCAGAAATAAACAACAGAATTAGAAAAGCTAATCAAGTTTACCATGGTATAAACAACACAATCATAGAGAAGAAAGGCATTATTAGAAACACAAAAATACAGGTGTATCATGCTGTGTACCTGCCAACCCTCCTGTATGGTGCTGAGAGTTAGGCAGTGCATAAAAAACTGGAGAGTCGTTTGTTCACCTCTGAGATGAGATATTTGCGGAAAGTTGCCAGAAAAACTTGAAGAGACCATATTAGAAACACTACAGTGAGAGATGAGCTTCAGCAGGAGCCAATAATGGATGTCACTGAGAGGAGAGAATTGGGCTGGACTAGTCACCTAGAAAGAACGGAAGATGAAAGGAAAGCGAAGCAGGTGTGGCGAGCCAGACCTACAGGAAGAAGAACACGAGGGAGGCAATGGATTGAATGGGAGGAGTACATCTTGGGACTGATCAGGAAACGAGGGAAGACTCTGGGTTATGTTCAGAGAATGGCACACGACAGAAGAAACTTTAATAAATGGCTGAAATGACCCGATGCCTACCGGCACAAAGGGAAACAAGAAGAGAAGAAGAAGAAAACTACTTTTACATCATGCTTTTTAAAGATGTTAGTGACTTTGTCAATTTGTTCGTTGAACATAAGTTTGAAAAAGAGGAGTAGTTTTGTGTATCTTTATTTCAAAGTGGGTGAGGGGCAACAGTTATATTTATTGATTATTCTTTCAATAAAGAAACCGAATCTCACAACCGTTGGTACGAGACACACACAACAATAGGCCACACACTACATGCCGCAACGAAAGGTAAGTCTCATATAACCTGTGCCATTTGATTAGTACGCACACACACAAACACACTCTCTCTCTCTCTCCCCCCTTCAGTTCATTAATATTGTCTATCATTTATTCAGGTTAAATTCATGGACACTGCATTGAATTGCAAATGTCTACCAGCTACAAATTAAGAATGTGTCAGTTATTTAACCATAATCTTCATGTGCCATCCTTGATTCAACAATGGACAATGTCCGACAGAGGAACTTTTCAGCATTTTCATGATATTTTAACAAGTACTAATGGAACATTTTAACATGATGTAATGTAATACCAATATAAATGGTCAGTTATTGGACATTATAAATTTTCCAGCTAGCTCATTCTTGGTTGCCAGCGTTTCGCCCTCGTGTGCTAGGATGGGCTCGTCAGTTGGTACCTAGCACATCTACCAATACGCTGGCTAGTGCATACCGTGGAGGCCACTGCGTAGGCTAACTGGAGCCACCGGCAGTGCCAATGCACTAAGAGACTTTGTCTCATCACTAAAAATTTATGCAAAAATTTATGCCTGCTTGGCCATCAATGATATAGATGTTGATTTCCATAGGGAATCTGAAATATTTGTCCTGAATGAGCAAATTTATAATAAATATAATAAATATATAATAAATATAATAAATATATAAATTTGCTCATTCAGGACAAATATTTCAGATTCCCTATGGAAATCAACATCTATATCATTGATGTAATGTATCTAAGAATTTTAGAGCCTGATTTTAATTTCATCATATTTTGCATGTTGTGCACATAGTTCATGCCAGATGTTTTAACACTTTTTAATGTCATTTGTGAGTGTTTGTACATTTGGTTTAGTTATTGGATGTGTTTGTACAGTTTTGCATTAAGGCTGATGATATTCAGCCAAGGCCGAAACTAGTTCCTAGATTAGAAATGTAATGTAAACATTGCATAATGTAGTATTGAAAAGGTGGAGTATTATGACATTAAGTTTAATTATTATTGTGATCAAAATTCAATACAGATCAAAACCATGAAGTTTATATCCTATGAATATACTGTACCTGTCTGGAGCAATTATGTTCTTCTCTATGTAAATTTAACAAACTTGTAATTATCGCAAGTTTTTGTACCTGATGTTCAGACAACTATGAGCTGATGAGCTCACTGATAACCCGTTCTGTTGTTTATTAGTCATTCAGATTTTCTCTCTCTCAATTTTATAAAAGGAAAGAAATAAAATTTCCAAATTTGTTATGTTAAATGCTGCTATAAGTAATTCCTTGTCCAGCCACTCAACCCAGACGCTTCCCATTCCTCTGTGAGTCACGGAAACCCCATAATAATAATAATAATAATAATAATGATGTTATTGGTTTTACATCCCACTAACTCATTTTATGGTTTTGGAGACACCAAGGTGTCGGAATTTAGTCCTGCATGAGTTCCTTTACGTGCCAGTATATCTAGCAACACGAGGCTGACATATTTGAGCACCTTCAAATACCACCGGACTGAGCCAGAATCAAACCAGCCAAGTTGGAGTCAGAAGGCCAGGGCCTCAACCAGCTGAGCCAGTCAGCCCAACTAATAAAAGATAAACCGCCGATGAAAATGCTTATTGTATATAACAGTAGGTTCAGAAAAGGAAAACCAAATGTCAACGTTTTAAAATTTGATGATGAGTTTGATGGTGATCAGGGTAATGTTAGCCTTTTTGAGCCAATTTGTAGGCTACAATAATGAATAATTTGCAAAAACCAGACACTTCAATTGCAGATGTAGCAAATTTGTAGCTGAACCACGAAGTTTCAAGCCAATATCAGAAGTATGAAAATAACATGGGATCTAGGAAAGAAATGGCTCCCAATATTTTATACTTCGATAGTTGGTTTTCTTCATCCTATGTAATTTATTCATGTTCCACATTTCCTCACAAGTAAAAACTGAAAAATGTACAAAACATTCTATTACACAAGTTGAGCCAAGCAGGAATAAGCAGTCCTCATGATTTTTAACAAAGAACTGGGGTATTTTGGAAATTATTTTTGAATTCAGTGATCCAATAGTGTTTCAGAGTTGAGTAAAAATTCATCAGCAGTTCCTTTTCTAATTTAGCTCTAAAGCTTCAGAAAATACCGGCTGCTTCTGCAGAGCCTTTGTGATCACGTGATTCAATAGCATGTATTCTAATTTATCATACCTCCATTCACCTGTCAGAAATGGTCTAGATTTTGATAGACCATCAAAACTATTTCTCATCTATTATGCCCACAATGTGTTGTTTTTTTTTTTAGTGGTTTTAATGGTTTTACGTCGCACCGACACAGAGAGGTCTTATGGCGACGATGGGATAGGAAAGGCCTAGGAGTTGGAAGGAAGCGGCCGTGGCTTTAATTAATGTACAGCCCCACCATTTGCCTGTTGTGAAAATGGGAAAACATGGAAAACCATCTCCAGGGCTGCCAATAGTGGGATTCGAACCCACTATCTCCCGGATGCAAGCTCACAAAATAAAAAGCAATGCATATGATTACTTGACAATATTTTAATTCTAATGCTTTAGGTATGCAGTAACTTTCTGAATAGTTTGGCCCTGCAGTGTAGGGGGCAATGTGTACGCCTGTCACCCGGCGGCCCCGGGTTCGATTTCCGGCCGAGTCAGGGTTTTTTAATTGTAAACGATTAATATACCTGGCCTGGGGACTGGGTGTTTGTGTCGTCCTTAACGTTCCTTTCCCCACATTCAACACTCTACACTTCTGCAATTCCAATAACATGCAGTTTCATATCATACGGTGCAAGTAGGGGCAAAAGATCTCTATAGGTCGATGCCACAAACAAATACTTTTTTTTTTTTTTTTTTTTTTTTTTTAACTTTCCAAATAAACTATGTATGATATCACTTGCACAGTGTGGAGCACTCCACTTCACAAAGGAAAAGGGATAACACTATTCAAGGAGTGCACACCAGCGAGTAACTGGCTACAAAATCATGATGGGCTTTCATGCAGTGAATGGTGAGAGGAAATTAAAACGACTTTTTTTTTGCTAGTGGCTTTACGTTGCAATGACACAGATAGGCCTTATGGGCGACGATGGGATAGGAAAGGCCTAGGAATTGGAAGGAAATGGCCGTGGCCTTAATTAAGGTACAACACCAGCATTTTCCTGGTGTGAAAATGGGAAACCACGGAAAACCATCTTCAGGGCTGGCAACAGTGGGATTTGAACCCACTATCTCCTGGATGCAAGCTCACAGCCGCGTGTCTCTAACCGCACGGCCAACTCACCCAGTATTAAAATGACTGCTAATGCTGCTGTTTCATAAGTACAAGATAGCAAACATGCATATGTTTCAAAATGCTCAACTAGTAATGTGTGAATAGTTTATGTGAATATCACAGAAAGTGCCACGTTATTGTTAGATAATAGAGTTTAGTTTTTCGTGTTGGAAATCCTTCAGTAGCAAGAATTCAACAGTGTGACATTTTGTAGGATTAAAATCTATATATCACAAATAACCTCGACACTACAAGGTAGAAGAGGACCGACTAAGTAAGTATATCACAAATAATTTAGCAATCATGACAGAACTTATCACAAATGAACTTTAAGGAAGTTGTATTAGAAATCAATATTATAGGAGGACTGTAATTAATGTAGTGGCAACATAGCCCAGACACTTGCAGGAGATCGGGCATGCACAAAGAGGATATGGGAGCTGTCAGGTGGCGCTACTGTCGATGTGTAGTGTGCATCCGATGGGCTTCCAGTTGGGAGTGTTGTTGCTGTGTGGCGCTGAAGTGAAGAGGGTCTATTTCACTGCTCTAAAGAATGTTTTTGAAAGGTGATCAGCATTCGTGGATTAATTCGAGGTTGCTCGTGGCAAAAATGCATCAGAATGTTATTGAGAATTACGTGAAACCTGTGGTAAGAATGCATTACCGTATAGGTCGACTGCACGATGGGTCAAGGCATTTCGTGGGGGTCAGAATGAGACTGCGGATTTGCACCACACAGGTCGGCTGTCCATTCCTCAAGATCAGACTGACATTGCGAGTGTTCTCGTTTCCACAGACCATCGATGGACTGTTTGGAAATTATCCGTAAAAGTTGGTCTCGGTCATTAAACAGTGGCGCATACTGACGAAATGTATTAACATGAGGAAAACTGCATCCCGTTAGGTTCCCCATCAACTCGCCGACGTACAAAAATGGTACCAGTATGCACTGGCTGGCATCCACCTGGACAGACACTGCAATGAAGGAGGCACATTTCTGCAGCATATTGACCCCAATGATAAGACATGAGCACGAACCTTCGGTCCTGAATTGATGATGATGATGATGATGATGATGATGATGCTTGTTGTTTAAAGGGGCCTAACATTTAGGTCATCGGGCCCTAAGGGTACGAAATTAGACAAAATGTTATGACTGTTTAAAAATTCAGAATCCTCCACTGACCAGATTCAAAAACGTGAGGACGAAGAATGAATGGATGGATATGAAGTTAAAACGATCAGTGGATCCAACCCGCAATGCCCCACATTCCCAGAAACTAGCGTTAAATAATAGTATTACTGACCAAGGGACTGCTTCTAAAGCACAATACTGAATCGATGATGCTTGTAGTCAAGACGGGTCCAAAATTCAGGTCGTCAGCCCCTCATAATGGTACTTACTGCTAGGAAAATAGAACCATGCTACGAGGATTGGGGCAAAAGTCATGGCAATTATTTTTTTTCTTGTAGATATGCGAATGGATCACAAACGTATATGTGTCGTGTGGAAGTTCTGCAGGCATAGTGTGTATGCAGAACAACAGATGGCTCTGTGATAGCTGGTAGTAGTGCAGCGAGGACTGTGAAATCATTCAGTTAGTGAGTGTCGTGCGAGATAGAAGTAACCCGTGATGAGGAGCGTGCTTATAACAAAATAGCTGTTCTCAAAGGGAGAAATGCGATGGAATGTCACAGTGAATTAGTGGAAGCTCTTGGGAATACAGTGGAACCTTGGATTGCGAGCATAATTCGTTCCGGCAACATGCTTGTAATCCAAAGCGCTCGTATATCAAAGCAAGTTTTCCCATAAAAAACAATTGAAACTCGGATCATTCGTCCACAACAAAGGTATTTCTTCACTACAGGACCCAAGACCTCGCTCATCCATTCAACAAACGAACAGGGGAGGGGAAAACGTAGGCACACGGAACTTCACTCGCTTATCAAGTTACAATTTATTTAAAATATTTGCTCGTCTTGCAAAACACTCGTAGACCAAGTTACTTGCATTCCGAGGTTTCACTGTAATGCCCTACCATACCATACAGTAGCACGGTGGGTAGGAAAGTTTCAGCAAGAACGTGTCAACCAGTGATGAGCAACGTTCGGGACGACCTGTCAGTGTGCGGACCGACGTGGCACGTGCCATCATCTAGCAGCTCCTGGATGAAGACAGACGATGGACGCTACTGGAGTTAGAGAGGACAAGAGGCATTGAGAAACGCACCGTCCACAGGATATTGCATAATGAGCTGCAACTGCGCAAAATCGCATCGCGATGGGTATCGCATGCACTGACGGCAGTTCAAAGGTGGGTGCGCTAAGCAATATGCTCCAACCACCTTGCACGCTGGCAACAGGACGGCGATCAATTCTTGTCATGAATAATCGCCATCAATGAATTTTGGGCCAGGGCATACGAACCAGAACTGGAACGTCAGTCCGCGGAGTGGCGACATGCTGGATCACTAAAGGGGCAGAAGGTCCGTCAGAATTCTTCCCCAGTCAAATTGATGGTGATCGTCGCGTATGACATCAGGGGTGTCACTGTCTGCCACTTTGTTCCACATGGCAGAACAGTGACCGCACAACTACAGGGACTTCCTGGTGCGACAGGTACAACGTGGCGTTCAGGAGAAATGTCTGGATCTTGTGGACAGTGCAATAATCCTGCACAACAATGCAAAACCACATAAAGCAGAGTGTGTAGAACATCTACTGCGACGTTGGGGATGGGAAGAATTGGAGCACACACTGTACTCTCTCGACATTTTGCCCTGTGACTTTGATCTCATTATTAAGATTAAGGAACCACTACGTGGTAGGCAATTTGTAACACGAGAGGACATTGCTAATGCTGTGCGCCAACAGGCGACCCGATTCACACATGGAGCGGCAAATGCTGAGGCAGATGGTAATCAGTGCCTCCCACATTGTTGGCAGCGTGTGGTGTCAGTAGTAGGGGACTACTTTGAGAGTCTTTAGGCCCAGGTTTTTCATGTCAACTTTATGTGTACTGTGTTGTCATTCTTTTGCCCCGGGAAGGCCATGTTGCCGTGTATACTGCCATAATAAATTAGTGTGTTATGCTATTTCAGTGCTATTCATTGTCCATACATGTAGTTAACACTTTGTCCTTTCGTCTGTATATGTCACATTTTCCAACCGGACTGGTATCTTCAAGAAAAAAAATAGCTGCCATGACTTTTGCCCCAACCCTCGTATTTGTCATGTTGCAGTACTAATCAAAAAGCGTAGACTTGCGGTACTCCACACATTATGGTACTACTCACAGGTAATGAAATTCACACATGTAACACAGACCTTTGGCATTTCGCACACTGCGGCACTATTTACAGGCAACGCAAACCTATGGCATTCCTCACATAAGTGGACTAACAACAGGGAACCGCACTATCCCATGGTGTTCCTCACATAGTGGGTACTAATCATAGGCAACCCAGAACCATGGTGTCGCTCACATAGTGGTACGAATCACAGGTACTGTGGAAGCCGGCAACGTACTCTATTGCTACTAATCACAAACCTATTTGGTACCTAACATAATGGTACTACGTGCAAGTAAAAGCGACCCATGATGTTCCCCATGTGGTGGTACGAATCACAAGTAGTCTCATGGTTCTAATATAATCATCCCTTAGTCGCCCCTTTTAGTCGCCTCTTACGACAGGCAGGGGATACCGTGGGTGTATTCTTCGTCTGCGTCGCCCACCCACAGGGGGTTCTGTGTTTGGTCCACGAGAGGCATTTTATTTACCTCAAGTCCGCTGGCAAGCCGGTTGGGACACCCCTATCCGCCACCTGGGACGCGCCACGTGGGAATATCACCTCTCCCCCCTGCAATGCCAGCGTAGTAGGTTCATGACAGGCCTGAATTAAAGCGTCAATAGAACGAATGGCATCATCCTCGTTCGCCATGTCCACTGAAATTTCGACAGGAACCCAGTCAGGTGAAGCTTATGCTGATTATGGCACATGATTACGGGGGTGTTATTCTTACACATGTTCTGCTTGAGGGACAAACCGTCAACAGTGACTAATTTAGCCGATTTCTGGAGTGAGATCTGTGTCCAGCTATGCGGCGCAAACATCCACACTTATTGCGAGACGATCACCCTATTGTGTTGCATGACAACACACGTCATGTTAAAAACAATGTCAAGCTCCTACTGAAATGGTGGTACTAGGAGGTCTTGGAACACCCCCCCCCCCCCCATACTCAACAGATACGATTCCTTGCAACTTTGACCTGTTTCCGAAGTTGAGGAAATCCCTCCGAAGCCGCCAGTTTCCTGTTGTGGCATCTGCACTCCGCATAGTAGGGCGCTCCGTCACTGTTATCAACAGAGAACGCCTTGTCAACGGTCCCCAATGTCTTCCAGACATTTGGCAAAAGGTAATAAAACTTTGCGGGTGACTACAATGATGGAATATAATGCAATTGTACTTGTTAGTTAAACATTGAATTCTATCAATATTGCAAGCACTATGTTTACAAGCTTCGTATTTCTATTAGCAGTGTAATTTTAGTTTAGGCCAAGTGTAAAACTTAAATTACCATCTTATGAATAATTAAAGCAGTAAATCTGTAAAATATAAATTACTATCTTACAAATGGTTAGTGGGCAATGGCATAGTCATGATGAAATACTAGATCCCAACCAAGTTCCATTGCTACTCATGTGATACAAGTGTAAAGGAAAAAAACACCGTGTCTCAATTCTTTGAACCTTAAACATAATAAGTCTAAGGTGAATTACTGTGGTGAATGAATAATCTGAAGCAAAGTAAAAGTGTAATTTTTTTTAATCTTCAAGAGTGATATACATACAAAGATTATAAATAACAACACTGTTAAAATCTGAGGTAAGATTTCAGCTAATGTTGCTATATGGAAAGATGTATGCAATGTATATGCCTGTTTTAAAACAAACTTGACTATCTCTTCTTGTAGGAATTGTAAAATGCTACAGAGTTGTCTGTAAACAGAAACAGCAAAACCCAAAACCAAACCCCATAGTGCTACAGCCCTGATGGCCTTGGACTACCAAGCGACTGCTGCTCAGCCCAAAGGACTGCAGATTACAAGGTAAAGAGTGGTTGGCAATGTGAATCCTCTCGGCTGTTATTCTTGGTTTTCCAGACTGGGGCTGCTATCTCACCGTCAGACAGTGACTCAATTGGTCTCATGCAGGCAGAGTAGACTAGACCTCACACAAGCCCTCAGATACAGATAAAAATCTGTGACATGGTCAGGAATTGAATCCGGGGCTTCCGGGTAAGAGGCAGGCACACTACCCATCAACCAAAGGGGCTGGCTAAACAGGAAATTTTTTTTTTTGCTAGGGGCTTTACGTCGCACCGACACAGATAGGTCTTATGGCGACGATGGGATAGGAAGGGCCTAGGAGTTGGAAGGAAGTGGCCGTGGCCTTAATTAAGGTACAGCCCCAGCATTTGCCCGGTGTGAAAATAGGAAAAGTAAGCAAAGTAAACTATCATACATTATCAAACAAAACATACCTTAGCAATTTAATTTAGTGGGACTATCACTATGTTTCTTCAACTCCTATCAAGCTCCATTTGAATTCTAAATTGCTGAGACATTCTGTTACTAAAATAATCTTCCTGTAATTTTTGGAATGCTTTACACAGTTATTCGCTTAGTTATTTCAACGATTACTACTGTATATTACCAGCAGCTAATTTAAATCTACAATTTCATTTTCAGACTTCTTTCTTACTTTGATGGTCTTGAAAATCCACATAGCCTTGGGACAAAAGCTGTCCCTGCTAAATGTGTGTAACACCCTTTAAGTTGGCCACCCTTCACCAGAGACACTTTTAAACCATTTCTCTTGTTTTGGGGATTTGGTAGGTCAAAACAATGATTTTGATTAGGCCACATTTCACCAGAGTGATATACCAGGTGGCTCACCAGCCCCTTGTGATTTAATTTTATGCATCCCATCGCATTTATTACAATTCTGAAATACATCAATCCCTCTCCCTCAATCATGGTAATATAATGAGATGTGTGGTTATGGGCTAAAAACCAGCAGGAATCGTGAGTGCCACTATTAATTAATTGTGAGTACACTGAATGAACCCGTAAAATGAGCACAGATACAAAAATATGTACCCTACAACAGAAGGTGCACACACAGACCAGGAACAGCTACTTATAGGCTGGAAACTGGATGCTGCATGTCAAAACGTCGCAATAGCTCACTTGGCAGAGGTGCGGTGAGAGTTGTGGCAGTGGGCGGTGCTCGAAGGTTCGAATCCCATACAAGTATTTTTTTTATTTTGCTGCCAACTGCCTAGGATGTGGTAAGGTCGCATACGTGATAGCTTCCACAGACTAATATTTATTTATTTATTTATTTATTTATTTATTTATTTATTTATTTAATCCACTTACACTCCAGGGTTGGTTTGGCCCTCGGACTCCGAGAGGGATTCCACCTCCACCATGTCAAGGGTAGTGTCCTGGAGCGTAAGACATTTGGTTGGGGATACAACTGGGGAGGATGATCAGTACCTCATCCGGGCGGACTCACCTGCTATGTTAAGCATAAATGTTCGTGACAGAGCCAGGTTCACCCACACAGCTCATTACAGGGCCAAATGAACAAATCAGATCTGCCTCTGCAGTGTAGTGGTTAGTGTGATTAACTACAACCCCCAGAGACCAGGGTTCGATTACTGGCTCTGCCACAAAAATTTGAAAAGTATTATGAGGACTGGAACGCAGTCCACTCAACCTCGGGAAATTAACTGAATAGAAGGGGTTCGATTTCCACCTCAGCAATCCTCGATGTGGTTTTCCGTGGTTTCCCACTTCTTCTCTGAGCAAATGCCGGGGTGGTGCCATACTTAAGGCCACGGCAAATTCTTTACACTTCCTTGCCTATCACTTCTTATTTTCCCTTCCCTCACAATGCCCCTGCATAGCATGGCAGGTGAAGCCACCAGGGTGAGGTACTCGTTGTCCTCCCCAATTTTATCCCTGACCAAATGTCTCACGCACTAGCACACTGCCCCCGAGGCAGTAGAGGTAGGATCCCTCGCCGAGTCCGAGGGAAAAACCAACTCTGGAGGGTTAATGGATTAAATAAATCAACTCTGGAGGGTAAATGGATTAAATAAATAAATGAACAATCAGACTGTGGAAGCTAACAAGTATGCAACCTTACCACATCCCAGGCACTTGGCGGCAAAATAAAAAAATACTTGTGTGGGGTACGAACCTTTGAGCACCATCCACTATCAAAACCCCCACCGCACCTCTGCCAAGTGAGCTATTGTGACGCTTGACATGCAGTGCCCAGTTTCCAGCCTATACAATAGCTATCCCTGGTCTGTGTGTGCACCTTCTGTTGTAAGGTACACATTCTTCAAATCTGTGCTCACTTTACGGGTTCATTCAGGGTACTCACAATGAATTAACAGTGGCACTCACAATTCCTGCTGGTTTTTAGCCCATAACCACACATCTCGATATATTACCATGGTTTAGCAAAAGGCACCAATGTATTTCACAACTGTAGTAAATGCAATGGGGTGCATAAAACTAAACTGCAAGGGGCTGGTGAACCACCTGGTTTCGGTCTTGTGGTCACTGGAAATCAAACTTCATCCTTTCGTGGTAAGATAGAGAAAATGCATAAACAACTGGAAATTCTCTGCTGTCAAAAATAAAAAGACAGTCCTATGAACAACACCTTTGTCAAGGTCACTTAAACGTGCAATTCCTTTTGGAAAATTAATGTATCTCTTATGAGTCAGAAACTTGAAGTATCTGGCAAGTTCACCTTCTTAGACTTCTGACACACGTGACACGGAGGATTTACTTATGCCACTTGCTTTAGCTGCAAGTATTTTATTCGTGGAGAAATCAAATTTCACTCTATTCTTCACTACAGCCTCCTTAAAAAATATGTACAAAATTATGATTTTGAGACTGACTACATAATATCATTTTCTTATATTTCACCTATGTTAATATAGTTAATAATCTGTTTACTGAGAAAGAGTATATGACAAATGCACAAGATACTAGAGTCCACACACACATTTTTAAGAAAATTATATTATTTCTGCTAACAGCAGTATTGAAATCCCTCCTGACACAGAAGAAGAAAAAGTCCAAACAGAAGGACCTCCAATCAATTAACGTAAATGGAGGTATCTGAAAATTGCAACAGATCTTGTAGAAGGATATATGATGAGCGACACTCGCCATTTATTTATAAATCTCATAATGCTGACTGGATAAACATAAATTGTGTCTTGTAGGCTCTTAATTTTCATAAAACAGGTTTGAACAATGGATGTATGGTAGGAATAAACAGATAAGACTTACAATGACTTGAGAACCTACATTAACCAGGCAATTTGATGCTGAAAAATGGACTATCTTAACAGTACATGTAGGTTTGAAAAAGACATTCACCTACTCACACTGTGTACACGAATACAAAGACAGTGATGTTCATGTATCTTTCTATTATAAATAGCTTTACATGGCCATGATCATTAAGGCACCAAGTCTGTATGGTCTGACACTGTGGTTAGCCGCTTTGAGCCCCGTTGGTGGGGGGAAAATAATCACCAGAAGAATGTTGGCCAGCAGGGTAGGACAGGGAGTGGTATACAATTTCCAATCATTAGACTGCATGCCAAAAGTCTGGGTTCAATTCCAAGATCTCACTAAAGAAGACCACCTAACGTTACCACAGGACAGTATAGAAGCAAGGTCACTACTGCATGCTATTAGGTGCATTAATAAAGGATCTACTTTTTAGGAAACACAATTAACCAAGAAAGGCAAAGCAGAAGGGAACCAATGATACAAAACACAGGAATCATACTGCATATAAAAATATATCTTGATGGATCATTTAACTAACATACTTTTAATTATATTACTGCAATGAAATTATAAGTCATTCTTCAATATTTATTTCTCTATCAAGAATAAGAAGTCAATTTGGTACTCGACACCAAGAAAAGAGTAAATAAAATATGTTTCACAGATATGTACATAGCCTAAGAATAATCAAAACCCTCATTCTTTGTGCTGTTGACATTTACCTCATGACAGTTGCCATCACTAGCTCCAGTCATGACTTACTTGCACATGCACAAGCACACGCACACACGCACACACACACACACACACACACACACACATTGTGTTGCATGGAGAACATACAGTTTCATTATCACACAAAGCTGAGATAAGATAGCAAGCAATGACAGCTGCTATTATAGCCTGAATTTCCAGTATCAAAAGATGTTAATACTGTATGCAAAAAAGGACCATAAAACACTAACAATTTCTGTACATTTACATTAAACTGAAAAGTAATTGTATATGTAACTAAACTACTTACTTTTTAATGGTTAAGTATGAAATTAGACATATATAGGGTGTTTCAGAGATACGTATAAATATTTTTTGTGCTGGTTACTGGTAGGGCTCTGAATACATACGATGTCAAAATAATGTTCTATTTTGAAAATTAAAAATAAGCTGGAAATTTAATGTTTGTAGCTCAGGTAGTATTTAATGATAAACAATGCAGAGCTTTGCCGAAATACATTACAGCATTCTCCGGTGTTAAAAAGTTTGCTTCTTGTATGTAGAACGTACTCATAAAACTTACATAAAACTTACACATGCATACTACCTGAAGCTGCTGTGCAGTGATGTACTGTACTTAGAATTGCTTCTTACACATTGCGCATGCATACTGCCACCATGTTGTGGCAGGTGGCATAAGCTGAGGGGCAAACGAAGCTACTACCTACCTCACGAACATCATACTGAACTTCAAGCTACTCCCTCGGACAACCCATTTGCTAAATTTTAAAAAGAGTAACATTTTATTAACTGCGGATATTCATCCCTACCTTCCATAAGGTTAGAACAAGTATTAATAAAGAATAGAAGACTGCACCAACTACTATATTTCAATAAGAAAATCAGCACACTCTGCAGTGTATGACCACAAGGATACCGAATTCTAAATAATATTATAAATAATATCTCACACAAAGTTGATGTTGTTTTACGTTGCACCGACACAGACACGTCTTATGGCGACGATGGAACAGGAAAGGGTTAGGAGTGGGAAGGAAGTGTCCGTGGCCTTAATTGAGGTACAGTCCCAGCATTTGCTTGGTGTGAAAACGGGAAACCACGGAAAACCATCTTCAGGGCTGCCGACAGTGGGGTTCGAACCCACTATCTCCAGAATACTGGATACTGGCCGCACTTAAGCGGTTGCAGCTATCAAGCTCAGTCACATGAAGTTCATAGTATTTCTAGTCATTATGATCAAATAAACTCATTAAACTCTTTTGTTAAAAATAACTATTCCAATTTTGTAGAGATTCATGATCTACTTAGCTATGTGTTACACAATCACTTATTTCACTTAATAGCTGTGTTAACAGCAACATACCACAGTTTTCCAGCATGGGGAATAAGTGCAAAATCTGCCAAGCTGAGTGACTAACAGTACAGCAGTGGCTATCTGATCCCAAACTGGTGGGTTCAATCATGGCTTAGTCCACTGGTCTTTGGTGCTGAAATACACAAGCCTTGTGTTGGTAGGTTCATTAGCACGTAAATGAACTCCAGCAGGACAAAATTCTGGCACATTGGCATCTCCAAATAAGTAGTTAGAGATGTAAAACCATCATCATCATCATCATCATCATCATGTACCCTGCACCTGTTTTGATATGAATGAGGGATATGAATTTCATGTTGTTGGTCCATATTGAACTGAGAATAACATATGAATAGTAACACGGTAAAGGCTTCCACCTATTCAATACCAATATGTATTTACAATATTATAAATACATATTAGTATTGAATAGGTGGAAACCTTTACTGTGTTACTATTCATATGAATGAGGGAGTTAAGTCTCCTATCCAAGTCTGCCAGCAGTTTACATATTACTTCAAATGCCTCTGAGTTGCAAAATGAATTATTTTTATTTTCCTAACACTGAACCAGAGGCAAAAGTAATTTCATGCTTACAATCAAGTTCCCTAACTTGTAGGAATAGGGAAATCAGAAAATGAAAGGAAATGGAATGGAATGTATGTAGTAATTGTTAACAATTTTGCAATCATGCGCAGGACCTTAAAAAACTAATTCTCTAGAGATAAAATTATAATTTCGTGTGGCTATTTCTAGCCGAGTGCAGCCCTTCTAAGGCAGACCCTCCCATGAGGGTGGGCAGCATCTGTCATGTAAGTAACTGCGCGTTATTGTGGTGGAGGATAGTGTTGTGTGTGGTGTGCGAGTTGCACGGATGTTGGGGACAGCACAAACACCCAGACCCCGGGCCATTGGAATTAACCAATGAAGGTTTGACCCGGCTGGGAATCAAACCCGGGACCCTCTGAACCGAAGGCCAGTACGCTGACCATTCAGTCAATGAATCTCTATTGAACACTTTCCCGCCTTGTCAATACTTTACATATTTTATTATATTTAATTACCGTATATGTTTCGAGAGCCAACTACTCTCTTCTTCAGCAGTGCCAAACATGAATTAATCTTTGGACTTGGTGCATTGGTACAAATAGAACAATTACATATAAATCTTGAAATTGTTACAATATTTCTCTGTGTTTCATCTTTCACTTACTTATTATGTCATTTGTTACAGATTTTAAACTAGAATTTTCAAATCATAAATAATAAAATCTATTAAATTAATCACTATATGTTAATTTTACGTCGTTATTTACATTTAAAAGAATAAAATGTTTCTTTGTGTCTAAATTTAACATTTACTTTGCCATTTAGTAGAACCCTTTAAAATAAAATAGTTTCAATTTGTAAAATAATAAATAACACCTATAAAGTATTAAAATATTTTCTTTTCTCTTTTTCTTCTTTCCTTAAGTCTACTATAATTCCGATACCCCTCATGAATTAGAATTTCCTCCTCTTAATCCCGTCCAATTCTTCATTTCATCTAATTTATCCACAAATTAAAGTGATGTAACATTGGTCTGAACCAAACAATATGTCCTCCTTGCTGTCAATGACCTTATGGGGCAAGCTGCTACTATGCTGCTGTTTACGTGATGACCATCTAGCTACTTTTATAACCGTCAAATTCTTCACTTCGATTGGTTGCCAAATTTAACCATGAATGAAATATTATTGCACTAGTCTGAATAAACAAACAAACATGAAAATAATCACTTCAGCCAATGAGTCGGACAGAGATAAAATTAATCTACACTGATAGTGAATGTGGCTTTTTTTTTTCTTTTTTTTTTTGCCAGTGATTTAATGTCACACTAACACACCGAAGATATTTGGCGATGCAGGGATGGGGAAAAGGCTAGGATTGGGAAGGAAACTGTCATGGCCTGAATTAAGGTACAGCTCCAGCATTTGCCTGCTGTGAAAATGGGAAACCATCAAAAACCATCTTCAGGGCTGCTGATGATGGGACTCAAACTTGCTATCTCACAGTTATGCATCCAACTGCATGGCCAACTCGCTCGGTAAGATTGCAGAAAAGTACAATGTACACAGTGATGTTGGACATGTTCAAGAATGAAGCATACATGGCATACATACAAGTACAGTATACAGGTTTATTCACCCAATATGTTACACCAAAATATTTCTAATACAGTGAAGATATTGATATTCTGTTTTCATATTTTAAATGGTATTAAGAGTGTCATGAAATGTGCTAGATTTTTACATGAGATTATTAATAATGGAGATATCAACATGAACTTGACACTAGGAGAAAAGTTTATATCATTACGAATTCAGAAATGTAATAAATTTACACATCAGACAATACTGCAGTTTCCATTTCTGATGGCTGAGAGCAGTCACTGGTCTTGCCGTATCAGATGTGGTTCGCTCGGACAAGCCGATCTGTTGTTGTGATGGCAACTACACAAGAGGTACACTACATACAAACATGTCTCAAAAAATACAATGTAACATATCCCTGGGATCTGCAAGATGTTTAGAACATATGGACTAAAGATCGGATGGCGAGGTTTATGTTTTTAAAAGAAATGAAATACTATGTGTTAATTACAAAGGAATGAGTGAAACTTTATTGTCTTTATTTTGAGAATATAGAACATGTGAACTGAAAAATAAAAATAACAGCACAACTGATCAACTCCTTGAAGAAAAGCATATTAATAATGTCAAAATTAAAATTCACTAGTAATGATCAACATAAGCTGGGAATAGGAACAGAATACCATATAAACTTTTTAATTCTTTTGACACTAAAAGGAGTTTTAAATTTAGAGATTTTTTTTTTTTTTTTTTAATATGATAAAGCCACTATACTGAATACTGCTCCCAGTCAATCATATGCTTGTGCATGGGCCACATTATCCCCCTCTCCCCCCCCCCCCCCTGTCCTTCCCTAACACACAGATACATCCACACAACCAGGGGCCCCTTTATTCAATCACCAACCGACCGACCGAAATAGGTGTTCATCACTGATCCAGGTACGTTTTTTTTTTTTTATAAACTTCATTTTTGAAAATGTTTGTTCACAAATGAAAGTACTCGCAGATGCACACAATTATTTATTCACAAATTTTAAGAAAGCCGGATAATGTTCATTACTAAGTGCCCTTTAAAAGTTCATAAAATTAACCTCTGCGAACTTGTCCCTTAAAATGGGAACAACACTGCTGTTCAATTAATTCGACCTGTAGTTGCAGAGGTGCATCACCAACGTCAACTGCGAATGGATTTTTGAACAAATGAATTTTCTTTGCACAGGTCTTTAAAACTGTTTTCAAACTCATTCTAGAATAAATTTATCAACTTACCAAACCGAACATATGGCATTGAACTGTTTGAGTTCTCTTCTTGAAGGTCAGTACAACATGAAAAGTGTGGGAACATGCCCTTCTCTAATTGCTGTGGAAATCAATTCGATTTCTTTTAGAACACTAACACAAAACTGCATTTAAAAGCACACCTTTCCCTTGTAATCCCTTATTCAAAATATTTAAATGTTGCATTAAATCTGTAAGCTTTTGTCCCTATCCAGTTTTTGTCCCCACATTCTGCCACTTTCTGTTTCACGTTCATAAATGTGCTTATTTCTTCACGAACATGAAAGAAGTGTTTCAAAATAATACCACAACTAAGCCAGCATACGTAGCTATGATAAATTACATCGCCACAATTACAATCAATTTCAGTTAGAACTGACTGGAACTGCCGATGATTGAGTACATGTGATGTAATACGATTAGTTGTAGATGTCACTACGTTCATCACATGTTGCAAATTTAATACTTTTTCACATAGTAGGCCTACTTGTTTATGAATAATGCAGTGTTATTCAAGAGACATTTCAGTATTCATTTCTTGTTCTTCCAATTAATCCAGTCTTTATAGTGCTTATATTCCTTGCTCCATCTGCTGTTACAGCTGCCAATCAATCCCATTTTAAAACAAGATCCTTCAATGTTTTACACAGTTGGAGAAACAAAACCTCGCCTGTTGTAGTTCCAGCAATGCTTCTTAAAGATGCCAGCTCCTCAGTTATTTCACACGCTTTGCCGGGCTGAGTGGCTCAGATGGTTAAGGCGCTGGCCTTCTAACCCCAACTTGGCAGGTTCGATCCTGGCTCAGTCCGGTGGTATTTGAAGGTGCTCAAATACGACAGCCCCGTGTCGGTAGATTTACTGGCACGTAAAAGAACTCTTGCTGGACTAAATTCCGGCACCTCGGCGTCTCCGAAGACCGTAAAAGTAGTTAATAGGATGTAAGGCAAATAGCATTATTATTATTATTATTATTATTATTATTATTATTATTATTATTATTATTATTATTATTATTTTATTTCACACGCTCTGTCCATGCCATGAATAAAAATTAAAAGTTTGCTGTATCATGGACACCATTACTTTCATCCAAAGCCAACGAAAAGCACTAGCATTATTTTGAATTTTTGTGCAGTTGTGAGCACAAATTAACCTGGAGTTCTTTTGTTCTTCTTGTCATTGTACTCTGTGATAAATTGACTGTATTTATCAGTTGATTCTTTTCAGGACACATTTCTTCTATTACAGAAAGTATACAGTTCTTCACAAACTCCCCATCAGAAAATGGTTTCCCTTTCACAACTAATAAATGTTCAACACTCATAACTAGCACAGACTGCAGCCATTTTCCTCAATCTGTTTCATGAACATTCATATTAGAGCAGTGTGACCATTGATTAAATCTGAAATATTTTCCTTCCATAATGTTCAATCATATTTATTGCGTATATACAGATCTGTGCTTAGAATTATAATGCCACCTGATGTATTCTTTAAAAATTGAAATAGTTTCCGTGCATATTGTACCCATGTGGAAAGGGCCATCTCATCATGATTTGATACAATTGAGATGAATTGATAGGATATTGGAATACTGAAATACATATTGGGTAGCTGAGGCCCAGTTGTGAAAGACTGCCACACCTGCAAGAATATTCAGGCAGACCTGGATCCAGGGAGATTAAACGTACAATAGCAATGGGTAATTTCCATGGTGCAAAGCCTGGCTAGTTAAGATGGCTATCTTGACAGAAAGTACACGAAGTGTCCACTCTCTTATTTATGATAGTGGAAAGGGGAGAGCATTAACTGAGATGTAATTGTTACCAGGAAGAGAGAACTTGTCATTTTCTGAACAAGGTGAGTTTGCACTATAGCACAGCTTCTCGGAAATGAATAAACTTCCCATAGTCTAGGGCATATAGTTGTCAGGTTGGTGACGGGAACATTTAAAAGACCCGCTTTAGTTTATGGACAATGACAAAATTCTGGCCACTTTTGGATCTTCCTCAGGTGTGCCAGCTTTGAATCAGTAAATATAAAATCAGGCTATCTTTCCAATTAATAATAAATAAAATATTCAAATCACAGAATTTCAAATGTGGGAATTTTAGAAGACCGTCCCCATGATGATTGATAATGTGTTTGATAAATTAAGGTATCAATTTCTAGGAATTGACCCCAGCTGGACTGCTATTGGTCAGGGCTACACCACGCTAGTAGCGACGTCAAAACACGCCAAAACATTGATATCTTATTAATCTATAATCAAATTTGGATTAGATTACGGTGTGTGAAACTGTACTATCAGACCATTCTGTGGTAAAATTTAGATCATCCATATCGGCTTCCAAATACCGATTTAAGAAAACCCCTCTCTCGGGGTTAACCTCTGATGAACTGGAAGAAGAGGACAAGCAACTATAAATAAGAGTAACTTCAGCGATGAGACACACAACAGGTGGACAGAGTTGAACCAGCCGTACTGAAGCTGGTTAAGAAACTCAAATTCTACACAGTGATGAGTACCATGATTAGATTAATTATGTGGGAATGTTATTATGATAAAATGGGGAAATAAGTAGATTAAAAACCGTTACCTAACGTAACACATGGTCCCATGTATTTAAGATAAGACGGAGGGACATTATTAGATTAACTGTTAATATGGGTTAAATTGATTAATTATTGCTTGTTTCTTGTACATAAATTTGATTTGGGTTCATTAAATTTGCTTGTTGTTTTGGAGAGTATGATGCTAACCCGGATTATTTTGAATTAATTTCACAACCACCTTGGTCATTGTTATACTTTAATATTAGGAATTAGGCATGTTGTTATGACAAATCCAGCGATATGAAAGTGCCAGTGTAATTAAATGTGTGGTTTACGTATGGAAGGTTGAGTGATGATGATGATGATGATAATACTACCAAAATGCCGAGATTTTGCTGATTGTTTTAAATGGATTAAATTATCAGGATTAAAAGACGATATTAATAAGTGAAAGTGTTATATTTTGAACCTTAAAAAGATAAATTATTAAGATGACTATCAGTCACTAATGACATACTAAAATTTCTGATTGGGTTCCAAATAATGTGTTAATTAAATTTGAATTAATGAATGAATGCTAAAAAGTGGTCTAAACTTATTGTTAAAATTGCGGTTCTAATGAATTAAATTATGGTCTAAATTATGTTGTGCTAATAATGGTTTGGGACCACGTAATAGTTATGTATCAATGATTGATAAAATTTATGGGGATGTAAGGTTACAACCTGATGTTCATTCGTGGAGACTAACCTCAGACAATTGATCAAGTGCAAATGGGGGCAATGAGGAATAACACGCAGTTAAGGTATAAACAGACTGTGCTACATCGTAAATAATCAGTCGTGAACTCGGTGAATGATAACTGAGTAATCTTAGCCCGGTGTATGAGAATAGAGAGATGTCCGTAACGGGTATTAACGAGGAATCTACAAGGTAATATATGTAATGGAACTACGATGAGATATAATGGAACTACGATGAAATATTAATGGGAAACTACGATGAAATATATAATGAATCTACGAGAAACACAGAGATTGTAAGTGTCCGGGTAATGAAAAATGGAATTATCAGCCCGTGGGATGTAGGCAGATTAAGACCGAGTAAGAGAGTGCAGGGATCACACCCTGTTATAATACATATGAGAAGGATAAGCTGCATGTTAATTAGGTGAAGTTTTATGACCCCAGAGATCAGAGAGGTTGATGCCCACACGAATAAACGTATGGTGGAATGATAAATCATGACTGATGATAGGATTGTAAATGGGACCAATAATAATAATAATAATAATAATAATAATAATAATAATAATAATAATAATATTGTTTTACCAGTAATAATGGCCATAATGAACTTCAACATTATAAAAAGGTAAGGTTAAACCAAATAATATCTAACAGCGGTAATAGTAATCAAAATGCTGTTTTGATGATCGTAGTAATAATAATAATAATAATAATAATAATAATAATAATAATAATAATAATAATAATAATAATCTTTAAATATTAAATACCAGTAATCATGACCATTATATTGAAGTGTCAACTATTGTGAGCAAATAATAACCACAATAACAAACAATAATAATAATAATAATAATAATAATAATAATAATAATAATAATAATAATAATAATAATAACAAGAACAACAAGTATAGTCACCATGAGTCGGGTTGGTTCTGACCAGCAACTTAAGTTTCCCTTGGAGGCCTAGATTCCCGACTGTGCGAATGAGACCAGGGACATTAAATGTCAGAATTATATGAGATTTGTGGATAAACCTTCTGATACCTTTATTGTTGCAATGACAGTGGTTGATGTTCAATTGAGCTTTGATTTGACGAGCTATTACTCGCATGCTCGCGACTGGATACTTAGGCTAGGGTCTGTCCATCTAGTTGTCCCCTTTTTGCTACAATAACATTTCTAGGATAGGAATCAGGAGGTGACTCGTCAAATGGAACGTAGGAGGCAACCACAGTACAGGTTGTGCTCAGGCCTACGTCTCAAATGGTTCAAGATTTGCGTGTCTAAGCACATGGGTTATTGGTTCGATCCCTATGGATCAGCTGTTTGACCTCATATAATTTCATCCACATCATCAGTGTGGTAAGGCAGTACGAAACCAACTATTTCTTTTTTCAGGTTTGTTATGGTCACATTTGAAAATATTTTCAGTATGTAAATGTTGCCAAATTACATGAATAAAATGCTCCTTGTTGCAATTTCAAAAGGAAATAGTTACTTTATCATTTTATTGTAGATAGTTAGTCATGCCCACGGAAATTAATTCTGTCACTTCCTAGTCCCATTGTGGAGTCTTATTTGTGTCTCTACGGATGAGCCCTTCCCCTACTTAAATTTGCAAGCTCCGTTCATCCCTGTGTTTATTTGAGCACACTACTTTGCATAAAGATGTTTGTTAGACATTTATTAAAGAACTGACCACCCCTGAGATTAATGCTAGTCTGGGACTCAGAGGGTGAGCGGGTGCAATATCAGACACATTACTTTTCCACTGTTCTCAATACAAAAATAGTCATAAGTCCATTTTTCTTTAAAAACACGGCTGTCCACTTTTCTGCATCGGGAAAGAGACATTTTTGTTCAGTAGTTTGTAGTTTGTAGTTTGTAAGAACACGAGTTCACAGTGAAGTAGTAAACCACAATGAACCACCCAAAGCACTTTCCGTGTGTAAACTGGCCATTTCCTATGGATGTCCAAAGGTAACTGTACCTATATAATCCTCCGTGGAATTCAGAAGGTCTTCCACTCTCCAGGGAAATCTGCAGCTGTAATTCCAAGAAATAAATGGAGAAAGTCTAATCCTTACCTGATTTTAAGGTGGAAATAATTATACATCTCAGAACTCTCCTACAGCCCAGTAACAAACATCACGTCAAGAAGAAAACTACGAGTAATTCACAGATGTTTCTTATGGTTATACCTAACAAGCTTTAACAACTTCATTTTCAAAAACCTGCACTGACTTGAAAATCAAGTAGCAAAAATATTTAAGAATATGCTTAAAATGTTGTATTCAAGCGGTCTGCCTATTCAATACATATATATATATTATATATTTAACTAGAACATGTTTCGTCCCCTAAGGGACATAATCAGGTAGAATATTTCACAAAATACATACAAAATAAAATCACATTAATAGATTGATGATGATAATGATGATGCTTCTTGTTTAAACGGACCTAACATCTAGGTCATTGGCCCCTGATGGTACGAAATGAAATGACACATTAGAAGTTCAAAAACATTGACTGACCAAAATAAAAAAATGATCGGTGGGTGGGTCGGTAGGTGGGTGGGTGGGTGGGTGGATGGGTGGGGTGGGTGGATGGGATGGAATGGATGGGATGGATGGGATGGATGGATGGATGGATATGAAAGTTAAAACAAAACAAACAGTGGATCCAACCCAAAAACTATCATATAAATAATTACTGACCAAGGGCCCATTTTCAAAGTACAATCCTGAATCGAGGATGCTTGTTGTCTAAAGGGGTCCAAAATACAGGTCAACGGCCCCTCATAATGGTACTTGTCGCTAGTAAAGTAGAACCATGGTATTCGTCATGTTGGGGTACTAATCAAAAGTAGTGTAGACTCACGGTGTTCCACACATGATGGTACTACTCACAAGTATCGTACGTCGTACAGGTAATGCAGACCTATGGTGTTTCTCACATAATAGCGCCACTCATAGGCAATGCAAGCCGATGGTGTTCCTCACCTACGTGTACTAATCACGGACGCCGGTATTCACATGGTGTTCCTCACATAGTGGGTACTAAACACAGGCAATGCAGACCCACGGTGCTGCTCATATAGTGGTAGTAATCACAGGTAATGCCCAGACCCGTCGTGTTGCTCACAAGGGTACGACTCACAGGTACTGGAAACCCACAGTGACCCCACTCTCTGCTGCTACTAATCACAAACCTATTTCGTACCTAATATAGTGGTACTACTCGCAAGTACAGGCAACTCATGGTGTTCCCCACGTGATGGTAGTTTCATGGTTCTAATACAATCATCCCTTGGTTGCTCCTTTTAGTTGCCTCTCACGAAAGGCAGGGGATACCGCGGGTGTATTCTTCGTCTGCATTCCCCACCCACAGGGGGTACATTAATAGATTGGTAAGACACGAGTTAAAATACACTATCATTCCTCAATGTAATTTGAAGGAACCATTTCCAAAGATCATTAAGTATCCTGTATGTCATGAAACACTGTAATTCAAGGATTTTACTCAACATCAATGGTTATTCTATGATGGCTGTATGATTGCACCAGTTCTTTTCTTATGAACAACTCTCATTGATATTATTGACTACAACATGACTTGGAACTTTATTCAAGTTTGCAATTGTATGTATCTTGGGTATTACACCCGAAGGCTGGTTTGATCATTATTTTAAATATCCTTGTATATCATAGTGTATTTTAACTCATGTCTTACCTATCTATTAAAATGATTTTATATCTGATGTATTTTGTGAAATATTCTAGTTGATGACGTCCCTTAGGGGAAGAAACATGTTCTAGATCAATATATATATATATATACTGAATAAGTGGACTGCTTAAGTACAACATTTAAGTATATTCTTTAAATATTTGCTACTTGTTTTCAAGTGGTTATGCAAATTGTTAGTGGCCAGGGTAAAGTGGCATTGTAAGAGGGTAATTTGAATGCCGCCAAATAAACAATAGATATGACTTCTAGTTACTCTCCTTTAACATGCCCTCTACTTAGTTAAAATGATAGTTTTTGTTTAAATAAGGGTACAATGAGAAATGCTTCAAGAATTCAGGAGATATTTTTGCATTCCGAGTACCATTTTAGTACATTAAATCTGCATTTCTCCAAAAAAATCCAATGTTACGCTTTCTTTGCTCATGAGTGCAGTATGCTCTTAAATATATTTACATGTTCCAATTTATTTTTTATATTAAAGTAAACAATTTATATTTAATTATTTATTTATCATATGACGTTTAGTGTCGGGAGTGTCCAAGTACATGTTCAGCTCACCTGGTGCAGGTCTTTCTATTTGATGCCCATGGGGACCCGCAGGTCTGGATGTAGGATGATGATGATAATGAGGTAGGTAGAGGGTGAGACCCAGTGTCAATATATAGCCTACTTCTGTCGGATAGCAACAAAGGGCCTGCTCATGGTTTACCGCCCCCATCTGATGGACGAATCACCATCAACAGTGCCATATGCCCTCACTCCATATGAACACTGCGGAAAGGTTTGGAATTGAATCCAGGCTCTTGGCACGCAATCTAATGGTTAGAAATTGAATATCACAAAGTCTCCTACCTTGCTAATTAACACTGTGATGGTGAAAATATTTTCCACCAACGGGACTCAATTCATCTAACCACGGTGTCGGCCCATACAGACTTGATGCCTTTTATGATCACGGCCACCAGCTGGGCAAAAATTGATATGATCATGGCCACCAGCTGGGCAACAATTGGTATACTGGACACACACATCTTTTACCAATTTACTGCACTTACTTTTGTAGCCAGTCATTCTAATAAATCCTCATAAATATGAAACAATATTATTATAAAAATGATAGTTTATGGGCCTTGATGTGTATTATACAAAGAATAGACTAGGGAAAAAGTGTGTGACAGTAAAAGTATATAGTAGTAGCTACAGTTGTGTGTAGAATGGCATTATGTACCTCCTACACATATTTCTAAAGGAAAAAGACAAAACCAGAGTTTACAACAAATGGTGCTTCATCTAGATCTATGATATTAATTTCTGGCAGTGGTTATATGAATTCAGAACTTTTCTTCAGGTAGATAAAGTATTTCCATATCAAGTAAAGGCATCGAAAGATGCTCCAGCGTTGTTTATACCTCATAACCACACATCTCGCTTGTCGTTAGAAACAATTTTATTTTGTCAAACAATTTTATAAAGTCAAGAAAATGGATTTCACTTGTTGTCCATCCCCAAAACTGCATACAAAGTACAGCCACTCGACATAACTTTTTAAAGGATCTAGATAAATTTTGCAAAAGCCAAAAATAATTCAATCAATCACTACTGATCTGCATTTAGGGCAGTCGCCCAGGTGGCAGATTCCCTATCCGTTGTTTTCCTAGCCTTTTCTTAAATGATTTCAATGACATTGGAAATTTATTGAACATCTCCCTTGGTATGTTATTCCAATCCCTAACTCCCTTTCCTATAAATTAATATTTGCCCCAGTTTGTCCTCTTGTATTCCAACTTTACCTTCATATTGTGATCTTTCCTATTTTTAAAGACGCCACTCAAACTTATTCGTCTACTAATGTCATTCCACACCATTTCTCCGCTGACAGCTCGGAACATACCACTCAGTAGAGCAGCTCGTCTCCTTTCTCCCTGTTCTTCCCAGCCCAAACTTTGCAACATTTTGTAACACTACTCTTTTGACGGAAATCACTCAGAACAAATCGAGCTGCTTTTCTTTGGATTTTTCCAGTTCTTGAATCAAGTAATCCTGGTGAGGGTCCCATACACTGAAACCATACTCTAGTTGGGGTCTTACCAGAGACTTATAAGCTCTCTCCTTTACATCCTTACTACAACCCCTGAACACCCTCATAACCATGTGCAGAGATCTGTATCCTTTATTTACAATCCCATTTGTGTGATTACCCCAATGAAGATCTTTCCTTATATTAACATCCAGATACTTACAACGATCCCCAAAAGGAACTTTCACCCTATCAACGCAGTAAATAAAATTCAGAGGACTTTTTCTATTTGTGAAACTCACAACCTGACTTAATCCCATTTATCATCATACCATTGCCTACTGTCCATCTCAACATTTTCGAGATCATTCTGCAGTTGTTCACAATCTTGTAACTTATTTATTACTCAATAGAGAATAACATCATCCGCAAAAAGCCTTACCTCTGATTCCACTCCTTTACTCAAATCATTTATATATATAAGAAAACATAAAGGTCCAATAATACTGCCTTGAGGAATTCCCCTCTTAATTATTACAGGGTCAGATAAAGCCTCTCCTACTCTGAGATCTATTTTCTAGAAATATTGCAACCCATTCAGTCACTCTTTTGTTCAGTCCAATTGCACTAATTTTTGCCAGTAGTCTCCCATGATCCACCTTTGTTGTTGGTTGGTTAATTAACTGTCCAGTAACAATAATCAGACAATTCCAAATTACAGAATTAACTGGTACTGTTTACTTGGATATGCTTTGTTGGAAAAAGGCTGCCAATGGTTTCAAGATAAGTGAGATTATGTCTGTCGATCCTGAATTGATCACCGATGAGGACTTTCCGACTTCTGATGTAACAAATATATGATGTGATAGAGAACACCATCACTTGCAGTAATTAATGAAGATGGCCAATCCACTGAACTAATAAATGCAGGTCCATCAACTACTGTCAACAAACATGTTATGCCAAGCCCAACCAGCCAGAAAGCCATTTTTATCATTTTATCAAAAAAATTCACAGTTCTAGTCCTTTGGACAAACAACTGAACATTAAAAATGTTCCTTCACGAAATGTGGAAAAGGGGACTTTTAGGATATGAAGGAGAAGTAAACCACGAGATTGATTGCAATGTACACAATATTTATTACTATAATTATATACAAATAAATACATCTTTTGTCAAATGTATTTGAGTTTCTTTCTTTTCAAATGATTTTACTTGATTCTCGAACTCCTCACTAATGATACCTATAAACGTCAATGGTTTCATCAGCAGCCGGACTCGTGATTGATACATCCTGAACATAGGATTCCTTTTGTTTGAGTACCGATACAAGTATCGCTCTGTGAGTGCTGAAGTATAACATATAATACATAATTTCGAGTGATGTAACCTTGCTGAAAACTACATTGAGAGTAGTTCCGTTATGAGTACTGATCCCCAAGTGTTTCTTAGTATATGTTAAACAATGCTTCTCATACGTTCACACATGACAGAATTCATTAAGATTGACCGAGAAGAAATTGGCATCCATAAATTGTTTATACGATGTAATTCTCGTTTTGGTTGTTCTTGCTGATGAGGTTTACATTGCTTCCGCACTTTGATATAGTTTGAAGTATTTGAAGGTCGATTATCTTCATCAATTGTCTTTGTTGATCAGTCTACTATCACAACATCATTATACGAATGACCACTCGGTCCTGGTTGTTCACTATTTCACCACTTCAAGTTTTTCCACTTTTTTAATTATTTGCAACCAAACAACATTTACAGGTTGGCAGCATAATGGTACACAACATACTCATGTGATTCATGGTTAGATAACATAACCTCAAACTGGAAACTCACTGGTTGACCACCACTAGTAATGCTATTGTCACATCAAACATGACCCGCTTCAAATCAAACTGGAGACCTTAGTTTTGCGAAACTCAAAAATCTGTCACATAAATTTTTTAACAAAGGATCAATCTAGCTACTGAAATATTTCAAATGAACATAGGATAATAATTGTGGAACAAGTTCATTTTTAAATATTGCCCTTTTATTACGGGTTTTTCGTGATTATAACATCTGCACTGGATATGATTTCTGAAATTTCATTTTTCCATTTGATAGAGTTCTCCAAAACATGCATGTTGACACCTTCACCATTCAGTACCTTCAATCCTTAAGTCACAATTGAGTGAAATGTCTTAACTTTACATTTTTGCTAAAGTGAGGCCCTATACTTTGTGATCTAAGAAGCATTTCCAATGTTAAAATACTTAAGATTCCCTTTCAGATTTTAAACCTGGATGCACTGTCTAGAGTTGTAACAAAATCAGTCTCCCAGAGGAAATCAAGTCACTTGCAGAAAGGAAAGACACTATCACAGAAGGAGGAGAGGACAATAGACTGAAATAATTACAAGTTTTTTCTTTTAAAACATGCAACCTAGAGCTGATGGAACAAAACCTCAAAGCCAATTAAAAGGAAACAAATATTTGTCAAAGACAAAACACAGAGTGGTAAAAGTAATAAGGTAGGTTAAGTCGAGAACTTCATACGTTGCCTGGTACAAGGTGTATATAGACACTCCAACTGAAGATCGGGCTATGTAGAAAAAGGGAAGAATGGTAGTATGACACAAATTCCTTTTACGGAGGTAGAGGAAATTTTTTTTGTAATCACTGTTAACAAAAGTTGTCACAGAGTTAAAAAAAAATAGGAATATCTAACAATATGTCCTTTGTCATTTCCACTTGCAATTCACCTTGAAAAAGTACTTCTCATTTATTTCTAAGGTCTTAACTTGCAGTTCAAATAAGTAACTTATTGTAATTACTGTAATTTTCATACATCTTGAAACAATTCATTTAACAGAATGTATTCAAACTATAACCATAAATTCCACTGCATTTAAAATAAGCAGTTTTATGGGGTATAAGTTTTAAAATTCTAATGCACAGGGTCAACTATATAAAAGAAACCCATCCCATTTTGAGTTTGCAAAAGAGAAATGTTGTTGATATCAATGAAATTGTTGCACAATGTCTACTTTGAAAGGGCTATATTAGCTGCTAATAGTGCATGCAGCTAGAGGCACCCAAAATTGTCAAATAAGACCACATGTGTGGCAATTAGATTTAGTCAGCATAAGTGTATTGCAAACCAAGAGTCTGTAGAGTGTAATCTTTTACAATGAAACAAAGCAATGGCATCCCTAAACAAGGCAAAAACTTGTTTTATCCTCCCCAAGCTAACATGTGAGCAACCAGTGATGCATGCGTTGTTACAACATGAGAGAGTAGTAGTTTACAATATTTTTGATAAACAAGTCAGTAGAGAACAAGGTGTTGTACATGCCTGCCCATGAAGACAGTGTACACATCGGTTACTTCAATGAAACAGAAACAAATTTCAAACTTATACCCAAATATATAATGCGTCTTTAAGTTCAGAAGCAAATGATACCCTCTTGAACAAACAAGCTATGTAAAGGACAGTCCTTGTCTTTAGATGTCATAAATAACAATCAGGTACATTAACAAACATTGGATCTATATATATAAAATAAGAGTTTTGTCTGTACATTGCTCAGAATTTGAAAAGAATGGTATTTCTGTATCGGTCATGTCCACAGTAACAAGGAAATGCACTTTTTACTTTTCCATAATTTCTGTCTGTCTGCCTGCCTGCCTGTACACGCATCACTAGAAAACGGCTAAAGGAAATTTAATGAAAATCGGTATGCAAAATCGGGGAAATAAGTCGCTACAATCTAAGCCACAAATAATTTTAATCACGATGAGAGAAATGGTAGATTAGGGGAAGGCCTAGTTAGGGCCTCTTCTATTTGTTTTGTTCCTAAATGATATTACTACAGTCGTTCAGAGCAGTGAATGTCTCTTGTACGCTGATGACTTGAAACTGTACAAAGTCATAGAAGACAGTGATGGCGATTATCTACAAGAGGATCTGAAGCAAATATGCAAGTGGTGTGGTAAGTGGTCCCTTAAAGTGAATAAATTCAAGTGTGGTGTCATGTCATTTACTCAGAAATTAACACCTGTATTTTACAGATATAAAATCAGTGGAGAAAGTTTAAATCGTGTGGAGGAGATTAATGATCTAGGTGTAATTCTTAGTAACAGGAATGGCTTATCCTTTGAGAAACACATCGAAGGTATTATAAAGAAATCTTTCAGACTCCTGGGGTTTGTCAAAAGGAATTGTAAAGATTTCAGTAATACTGCATGTGTGCAAACTCTCTTTTGTTCCCTGGTGAGACCCTATCTCGAATATGGTTGTGAGGTATGGCTCCCGTATCAGAAAGGCCACATACACCATCTCGAGAGAGTACACATAAGGTTCATGAAGTGGATTAGTTTCGGATTCCTGGGCATACCACTCTCTTCAAGCAGGTATGAAGAATTTGTACACATTCTTGGAATGAATACGCAGGTATTGCGCCGAAAATGTGCGAACGCAATGTTAGCGATTAAATGCTTGAAGAGTAAAGTGGAATGTCCGGCTATACTGGGGTTGATCCCACTTCATGTTCCAAGCAGACGAACAAGGCAGAAATGTACATTCCACCTGCCCAAATGTAGGATGGTTGCACATGAAAATTCTTGGCTCACGCAAGCCCTTAGGACAATAAATCAGCTGAAAGGGTCACTCAACATTTTTCACCACCATCCCACTGCAATTCGGAAAGTTCTTCTCAAGGATGGAACGTGATAATTTTGTAAATTATGTAAATAATCTGTAGAAAACAAGTGAAGATTTATATCTATTTGTGAGTATATATATGTATATTTGTATGTATATTGTTTAATTTATTTTTTAATTAATTTAATTATTTAATTTTTATTTAATTTTCTATTACATCATCTGTAATTGGGACATCCTGTAGGTGATAAATATGTTCTATTCTATTTAATTTTCAAATATTTATGTTATTAGTGGTCCTATCGTAATAAAAATGGGTATGCACAGTTGGGGAATAAGTCGCTACAATCTAGGCTATAAATAATTTTATTCACGCTGAGTAAAATGGTAGTTTAGGGGAAGGTCTAAAATTCAATCCTCAAATATTTATATTATTAGTGGTCATATCGATAAATACAACATAACCAAAGTTATATAGAATTAAATTTCCGACCATTTACATCTTATATACTTTTACCATACCAGCTATGATAACACAGATATTCATAAATTTGTATTTTGGCTGGGCTGAGTGGCTCAGACAGTTAAGGCGCTGGCCTTCTGACCCCAACTTGGCGGGTTCGATCCTGGCTCAGTCCGGTGGTATTTGAAGGTGCTCAAATACGACAGCCCCGTGTCAGTAGATTCACTGGCACGTTAAAGAACTCATGCGGGACTAAATTCCGGCACCTCGGCGTCTCCGAAGACCTTAAAAAGTAGTTAGTGGGACGTAAAACAAATAACATTAAAAATTATTAAATTTGTATTTTTGTTGCTAAGTCCATATCGACGCCGAGCCACGAGAAAATGGGTTAACAGAATTTAATGAAAATCAGTACATAGAGTCGGGGAATAAGACACTACAGTCTAAGCTATATACAATTTTATTCACCCTGGATGAAATTGTAGTTTAGGGGAAGGCGCCTAAAATTCAATTTTTAAATACCTATATTTTTGGTCCTGTCGAAAAGTACTACATAACAAAAGTTAGAGAGAATACAATTTCCGATCATTTATGTTTTATTCAGTTTTACCGTACCAGGATGAGTGGTATTTCAGAGTTGGAAGAAAACTAAATGTGAAGGCCTACAATACTGAAAGCGCATAACATTGATCAACAATAACATCGCATTGGTGACTGTTTGTTGTCATGTTATTTGTTTCCTATGCTGCCTCTCAACTCCGATAGATGGGATTACTCTGCATACCAAGTATAATAGCCTGACTGAATATTGGTGGGAAATAGCATGCCATTCCTCTGGTTCATACATTTTCTGATACAGCTGGTACGTAACACACCTTCATAGTATTCCAGTTATTTGATCCCTACTCTGATGCGCTGTTTGAATGAGCAGTGTGCATAATTAAGGCAGAGGCTGACTTAGTAGTAGTAGTAGTAGTAGTAGTAGTAGTAGTAGTAGTATGGCCTGGTCTAGAAACAATTTAAGCCTATTACAAATTATAGCACCACAATTCACTAAATAACTCAAAATTCAACGCTGAAAAGAGCCGTTTCTTAAGAAAAGCTTCTTGCTCTTCACTTTTATTAAATTCTACATTCATTTTATTCCAAATTATCAGTGAAGAGGGGCCTTCTCCTCTGGCTTGGAGGAAAAATTGCCTCCAAGTCAGATTTTTCCACTGCCAGTGTAGTGATTTGATATTTTCCGACTCATCGGGTACTCCTAGGAAATAGATTAGTAAAAGGCATAGTTTTTACCCTGGAAGTCTCCACTATTCGACCCTCTTCCCGCCGAAAAAAGACAAAGAGTGTTCACGAATCACAGCTGTCTGCTGCTTGGTCATTCCAGCTCTGGAACTTTGGTACGTTAGATCGGCACTGTAGTCCTGTTCATTAAAAGTGAGAAAATGTGTGGTGTTTCATTTGATCAAGTATTTCTTTTGAAAGCATTGCTTTTAACTGTGCCATTCCTACTGACGTCATTGTAATGTATGTTCATTTCAGTTGGGAAAACCACTAAGACAGTCTTTCTGAGGATGTAAAAAGGCAGGTGGAGAGTGAGTGTCTACCATTATAATGAAAACTCCCCAACCTGATTGTGACTGATGGTATGCAAGCGGGTCTACCATTACAGTGAAAATTCCCTAACTCAGTCTTCATAAGAGAAAATATGTTTGGTGGCTTCCCATCGCGTTTCTAGGGAAACGTTACGAGCTATACAATTTAATACAATCTTGCTCACAACATGTACTTTAGAATTCCATATACAATAAGAGAATTATCATGAACAGATTTTGGATTAGTGAACAGCAAAATGATCACATAGAACAATTTTGACTTGTCATAGGGAGACGAACCTGTTAGAATGTTCATTGTTGACACAATTCAAGAATGCTTGATGAAGTTACAGGGACAGTGACATACATCAATATGTATCAAACAGTGCATAACATTGGCTATGATGGTTTCTGGGCAAGTACATGAAGTGTAAAAATTTCAGCTAGTACTTTAGAATTGGAATACACACAGGTTACCAAATTCAGACGAAGTTGCAACAGGTAGATAAACAGCAAAAAAGAATCAGCAATGTAAAAACAACTTATACCACAACTCCACAAGGAATGAATTCACAATCCTGATCAATAAAGATTTGAAAAAAGAAATGTGTCAGAAAGCAACCCTGGGAGTTAAAGGAAGATTGATCTGTTCTCACATATACAACAAACATCAGTGCCCACATGAACACTGATACAATTAAACCGATCACTAATTAGATAGCAAATTAACTGGACAGATATATCTTGTTTTGAGGAGGTTAGAGATGTTGTTCTGCTGACAGTTATGGCTTGTGTTAGTAAACACACTTAGAAATGTGTGTGCAACTGCAAGTAAAAGTGGAAAAATTAGGTAATCGGAACTACATCAATAGTATGAACACTGTTTGCGATCTATAACCAGCGAAAATGGCTTAATTTTGTTTGATCTGTGGTTGACCTGCAAAACACTCAACATTTCAAAACAAATCTATTTTAATAGAAAAGTGTCCAATTCTTAAATTCATACCACCTCACAAAGTCAACCAATGAACATGTCTTTTTTCCATCCTTATGCACAGTATTAGCTGCTAAAGGCAAACATTGTCCACAAGAAAACAATGGGAAGTTTACATTTGAGTGGTACGAGAAACATCTGCCTCTGAATAAGAAGAATTTTCAAGTGCACTGTTGTCAACTGGTAACAAGCAATAACTTAAATAATATTCTGCTGATGCCAAAGCAATCGAGGAGCTAACTTTCAAAACTTAATATCTCCACTTCTATATTTTTTACAGGAGAACAAAAAAACTTATAACATTTGAACTTCTACCGTGATGACTCTGACCAAAACCCAAGTTATAGTATCTGATCGGTATATTCATATATGTAAATACCAGGAAATCATTAGCTTTTATTTCAATGATATTTACAGAAATCATCTGGATTTATTAACTTTTGAAATTAAAATGTGGATATATTAAGTTTTGAAATACAAGGGTAGGGAGATATGAAGTTTTGTCACGAAATATAATGTACTCGAGGAGAAAACAATATAATTTATAAAGAAAATAATACATCCTATAACAAACAAATTATTTTTGTCTCAAAAACACTTTCACAATTCATAAAACACTGTTTTGGATTTTTGACTTTCTTCTATTTTCATGGTGTTTTGCCGAATTTGCAATGTCTGATTTGGTAGCGAAAACCAAAACACAAACGTACTCGCTGGTTAAATGTGTACAGCTTTTTCAAAATTCAAAGCAGCTGCATAATTCTGAATATTCATTCTCAACATTAAGGTCCTCTTTCCCAACAGAAACATAGATTAGCTGGCGGTCCAAAAACAAATTGGATTCTTTTCTCCAGTCATTCCTATAATGATCTTGAAGCCATAGTACAAGTAGTTCAGGCATACAGGAACATTGCAATGAGCAACAGTGCGAAGATAATGCTTAACACTGACATTTTTGGTGTTTTTGTCCGAGATTTGCCAATAGAACGACGTTGCTGAGGTTCACAAATGGCTAGAAATAGTGTCAGGGTTTGGTCCTGAGTTATCTTATCAAGTACATTGTAAAATGTTACACAGTTCTTTGCCAGGTCAGCGTTTGTTACACTTCTGCATCCAAATTTAAATGCCTTGGAATTGGCGGTCTGGAAGTCTTTGCAGTCGTGGATCAGAATCTTCATATTTCTTACGTTTCTCTTCTTTCCTCTCTGCTGTACACACACATGGACGCTTTCTGTACCCCCCTCTTTACATTTCCAAATTCTGCTTCCATAATAAATTTTGAACAGATTATAAATCAGCACTATACACAATCAGATTCTGCATTGAGCTATTACAGCCACGACAGTGGCTGAACTAATGGCAGTGCCGTGTTACAACAATATGCTCTAGAGTTGCGCGGGGACTGACAGGTGTAGTATCATTACATGTTTGTTCGAATTGTAACAATACACTCTAAACAATGTTGGGGAAGCCTTGCAAGACTGGTGTAATACATTTATGTTTGAAATAAAAATGTTTCGAGCCATCTGAAAAATAATGGATTTATTAAGTTTTGATTGCAATAAACATGGAGATATCAAGTTTTGATTAAACACATCATATTCCAGACGTATTTCTGATGGAAAATATTGAGTTTTGGTACAAAATAGTAATAAGGTTCGATACAGCTAAAGAAACCAAGCATAATTCAACATAAAACAGGATTTTGAAATTTTTGGAGATATTAAGTTTTGAAAGTTAGCTCCTCAATTATAAATTATGTAGACTGTTTATACAATCTTGGAGTATAAGAAATAGTACGGATAAGCTTCAAGAGAAATTGGTGTGCACTCATTTGCATTTCATTGCTTTCACCTAGTTCTCATCCCTACACTATATAAAAGTAATTCAGTACGCATTCTTCAAAAGGGATTACATATCTGGTCGTCCTAATGGTTTACCATACTGAAGGAATTTGTCTTTTATTTGCTGTAGCTTAAATGATCTTTTGCAATCATTGCAGTGACAAGCTCTTCAATCATTACTCATGCCACAAGTTAAAAGTCTGCTTTGAATACTCTGTGAAATCTGACGATCACTTTGTGAAATCACCTTCCTATTTGGAGGCTGATGTTTCTCATATCACTCAACGTAAAATTCCTGTCATTTTCTTGTGGACAATGTTCATCATTAGCTGCTAATATTGTATGTGCATTCTAGACACTGTGGTGTGCTTTCAACAATATCAGTCTCAAAGTGGGATAGGTAGGCTGTGTGCCTTTTTTTCTTACGGGTGCACTGTTGTCAACTGGTGCAAGCATGAATTTTAATATTCTGCTGGTGCCAAAGCAACTGTAAGTGATTTAGGCTCTTTATACAATCTTGGAATATATTTTTCTGATGTACTACCTAAAGAGTATCACATCATACAAAGATCATGTGTGATGCCTTACAGTGTCACATCAATTTTTCTGTGAGATATAAAATATAGCGTGACATCGTGCAGTGTAACAATTTTCTGTCACACTGGCAATGTGATGGAATGTACAACAAAAATTCTGAATATATTCTTCTTTGACTGCTTTTCCCCACACCCTGCTAGAGCCGTGAATGTGATTTCCATTACATATGAAGACTTAATCCTGTTTTACAGATGGATGTCCTTCCTAACAGCAACCATATGTGGAAGGGATGTATTCACTATGGCATGGTAATGTGGTGGTTGGCAGTGTGATGTGTTGAGAGTGTTTGTGAAGAGGAGAATTTTAGTACAAACACAAACACCCAGTCTGAGAGTCGGAGGAATTAACCACACGGGATTAAAATCCCCAACCCAACCAGAAATCAAACTTGGGACTCTCTGAGCCAAAGGCCTCAACGCTGACCATTCAGCCAAGGAATTCTGAATATGATAGCTTTACTTGCAAACTCAAACTAACCCATTATGAATTCTGTAAGCAAATATTTATGAACACTTTAAAAAATGCTATAAAATAGTACTCGTATTAAATATGAATAATGCTACTAGTTCAAAAATATTTTCAAACTCCTCACTTCAACCTATTTAGGCTTCACATTTACAATATCCTTTGGTAAACCATTTTTATTTTTCCTAATTGTGCCATTAAAGTGCACCTTATAGTCCAGGAGCATCATAGGTATCTCAGTTAATGAATAGTAACTGTTGGTGCAAAGAAAGTGACCTCTGACCGAATATGGGTCCATAACTTCCATTGCAGTGGAAGATGATTGTTGAAGGTACCTTTAACAGCATATAGATTAGTTTTGAAAGTGTAGTATGTGTCATTCCATGGCTTAAAATTTTTGATACCATTTCTTGGCCTTAGCAGACAAATTGTCAAGACAATACGCAGCCTCTCCAGAGAAGTATTGATTCATCATACCGTTTTCACCCTCTACATCACCTATGCCTTCCATTTATTTACATTGTTGCTTAGTTAAATGTATAACACGATAATTTAGATGTGAACTGGGAATCTACAATATTTGGTACACACGCAATTGCAAGGTTCACCATTTGCTAGTCAGTGACTTTAGAAGAATACTGTAGGGCCATATTGCGACACACAGTAGAAATACTGCACATAGCTGGAATGGGGCATGTACTTCCCTAGTACCAATGTACCATGCTGAGATGGCACAGCTCAGCTTGAACAGAACATTTCCCGAAATTCTGCTGTGCCACCATATTGTGTCACGCCATCTCAGATTTGAAAACCACCGTGACACCCAATGCGTTAAGAATTCAAAGTGCATGATTTAAAAAATGTATTCTAGTAAAATATCACCTGTTTATTAGTTAAGGTGAAGTTGAGGATTGTGGTGGTACCAGCAAAATTCAATGGGCTGTTCAGTTGAGAGTATGTACATTAGATAGTACAACTCATGTTCATGGTCTTCACCCCCGAATCTTTAACTAAGAACAGTAAAAGGTTTAAACTACAATCTATCATGGTACATATGCTCTATATTAAAGTAGATAATTTACCATGCTCCCACAACCTAAACATTACCAATATTTCTATAGGAATTTTGCCAATCTTCTGTAGTAATTAAGAATGTCATGGTGCATCAAAAAAGTGTGAACTTTGTAAATCAGTAGACATGGGAATACAGAGCTGTACTTGAAACTAATGGAATGAAGAGTATAGTCATAGGTCCTATTGTACTATTTTCAAGAAGAATATAAGAGCAAACAGATTCACAAGTGGTACAATACATTGCTACCACAAAACATGCCGAACATGCATCTCTACAGAAGCATTCTCAAAATGTCCTTGAAGATATACTTAAGATTTGGCCTTGATGATGCAGTCAGATTAGTCTTTGAACTTCTTAGCAATGACAGAGGGTTTGATACTGGCTGATGTAATTATGCCATTGGCTTTACGTTCCACTAACTACACTGCCTGACAAAAAAAGTTGAACACCAGGAGGAGTGGTTCAATATTATGCCATTTCAGTATACATGTATACCACTGATGTGTGAGTAAATGATTAGATTTACAAGAGTCTGCAAATAATCTCAGCCTTGGTGGGTGAGGTTAACTTCCGAAAGTAACCAGGAGAACCTGACTTCTACAGAGGGCATCCCCAGGTGGCGGACAGGGGGCCCCTACAGTATGTAGGGCTGGTTGAAATACCCAATACAACCTGCAGACCAACAGGTAGCCCAACTCCTGGGGGCTTTAAAATACTGGGACACCCTCTCTCCACAGGTCATAAATATGGAGGGCCCTTGCCCTGGGTTAGGGGTGAAGTCCTCAATGGCATCTGCGGCGGAGAAGATGAACTTCGGTATGGTGAATATGGCGGAAGGGGCAAACCCGTACTGTCTGTACTCCAGAAGAGTAGCTACGAAAGGCGCCTGTCTCCAAGTTACGGGCGGCCTAATTTTGAACTTGGCAGTAGGTAGGGTGTGGCTTCTTCAGGCATGGCTTGGGTGTGGCGAGCCCATCGTGACAATTGCCTATATGGATAAAGCAGATATAGTGCTTCGGAAAAAGTTAGGGCAATCCCTGCTAAAAGTGACGCGCAGCTCTCTGGGTGCTGGGGGAACTGTGAGAAGTGGGCAACCAGCACCAAACTACATCAAGACTGCGACAGTAAATGTCCTGACACTGACGGGAAAGACTGGTTGACTCCATGAAAGAAAAAGTTATAGACATACTTGGACTGTGTGAGACCAACAAGAGCAGTACGGGAGAGATTCCTCTGAAAGAAGGATACAGGCTGTATTACAGCGGAGGACCTGAAGCAAAAAATGGAGTGGCCATCATACTTAGAAAAGAAATACAAGAATATGTGGAATCTACAAAGTGCGTCAGTGATAGGATGATGGTGATGAGACTCCAGTTTGAAAATGGCATGAAAGATCTATTTCAGTTATATGCCCCACAAACTGGTTGCATAGATGAACATCTACAGGACTTTTTACAGGAAGTGGAGAGACAGATAGAAGATAAGAAAGTGCTATTGATGGGAGGTCTAAATGCACGAGTTGGAATGGAAAGACAAGGAAAGGAAAATGTAGTAGGGTCCTTTGGATATGGAAATGTAAATCCATAAGGCAAGTTGTTGGTGGATTTTTGCATGAGGAACCAAATGATTGTTGAGAACATCTGGTTTAGGAAGAAGGACAGTCAGAAGATTACGAGGTATGGTTGGGGAGACAGACAAACAAAGACCATGATTGATTATATAATCATCAAGAACCATGGAAGAACCTTTCAGATGTTAAAGCCATGCCTGAAGAAGCCTTTGGTGCAGATCATATAGTTGCAATAGGAAAACTGTAAGTGGGAAAGATTGAAAAACCCCCATTAAGAAGAGAGAAAAGAATTAAAGTATGGAAGTTGAAGGAGAAAAGCATACAAGAAGAATTTTTCAAAGGGAAATAATATCCATGATACTCAGGACGGAGATGGGGAATGTTGAAGATGAATGAAAAAGATTTAAGGAAGCACTGGTTGGATGTGCAGAAAAAGTATGTGGTAGAACATCAGGAAATGTGACAAAGAGACACAATGATGGAATGATAGGGTAAAGATTAAAGTTAAAGAAAAGAAAATAGCATGGAAAGCATGGAAAACATCTAAAAAAGAAGAAAGTAGAAAAAAATATGTGAAGGCAAAGAATTTGGCCAAGAAAGTAGTGGAGGAAGAAAAGAAGAAGAGCTGGGCCTTATTCACACAGAAATTGAGAGATGATATGCTGGGCAGCAAGAAATTATTGTATGGTATCTTAAGAAATAAAAAGAGATCAAGTAAACACCAGATTTGTGAAAGATAAAGGCAGCATAATATTAAAAAAGCCAGAAGAAATAAGAAATAGATAGAGTATTTTCAGAAGTTGCTGAACATGAGAACTAATGACAGTCATTCAACAGACCACCAGGAAAGGCAATTATGTTGTTGCTATTTGCTTTACGTCGCACCGACACACATAGGTCTTCTGACGACAATGGGACAGGAAAGGCCTAGGAATGGGAAGGAAGCGGCCGAGGCCTTAATTAAGGTACAGCCCCAGCATTTACCTGGTGTGAAAATGGGAAACCACGGAAAACCATCTTCAGGGCTGCCAACAGTGGGATTCGAACCCACTATCTCCTGGATGCGAGCTCACAGCTGCGGGCACCTAACCACATGGCCAACTCACCCAGTGGAAAAGCAATTAGTTGCTTAAGAAATGGATAGAGAAATTACAATGAACGAAACTGAAATGGCAGTAAGAAAGATGAGGAATGGAAAAACTGCTGGAATAGATGAAATTTCAGTGGAGATGATACAGGCAGCTGGAGCTGTAAGCCTGCAGTGGGCTATTGAGTTCTCAGAATTGTCTGAGAGAATAAGGAGGTCCCTGAGGATTGGCAAAAAGGAATAATCATCCCAATTTTCAAGAAAGGCAATAAGAAAGTATTGAAGAACTACACGGGAATTACTCTGATATTCCATGTTGCTTAGATACTGGAAAGTAGGATAAGGTTGAGGGTTGAAAATCAGATACAGGAAAATCAGTTTGGTTTCAGAAGTGGAAGGTCAACAACAGAGCCCAGTTTCATTACGAGACAACTAATGGAAAAGCAATTTTAATTTCGTGTGGCTATTTCTAGCCGAGTGCAGCCCTTGTAAAGCAGACCCTCCGACGAGGGTGGGCGGCATCTGCCATTTGTAGGTAACTGCGTGTTATTGTGGTGGAGGATAGTGTTATGTGTGGTGTGTGAGTTGCAGGGATGTTGGGGACAGCACAAACACCCAGCCCCCGGGCCATTGGAATTAACCAATTAAGGTTAAAATCCCCGACCCGGCCGGGAATCGAACCCGGGACCCTCTGAACCGAAGGCCAGTACGCTGACCATTCAGCCAACGAGTCGGACTCTGGAAAAGCAATGGGAGTATGGGAATGATATGGGAATGATATGGTGATGACATTCACTGACACTTAAAAGGTAAATGACAGTGTCCTCAGGACTAAAGTTTGCGACAGTCTGGTACAAAGAGGAACTGGGCAGGGTTTAATAAAAATTATCATGGCAATGTACAAGGAATGTTGTAGTTGCATGCAAACACAAGTTGGCAGGACAAGTTGGTTCAAAATCACTAGTGGACTGAGACAGGGAAGTGTTCTATCACCAATCCTGTATACAATAGTAATGGACGACATCATGAGAACATCAAAAGCAGCATATGGAGGAAGAGAAATGAACATATTCTTATTTGCAGATGATATTGTGATTTGAGGAGAAGAGGACATGAAAGTTCAAGAACAGTTGGATATGGTGAATGGGAAGATTGAAGAATGTGTATTGAAGATAAGTTTCGAAAAGAGTAAAACTCTTGTTATGACTAAGAGGGAAGAAAGAAGAGAAAGGTCAGATTAGATGATGATTCTTGCTGTTTAAAGGGGCCTAACATCTAGGTCATTGGCCCCTAATGGTACGAAATGAGACAAAATGTAATGACAAACTGAAAGTCCAAAATCCTCCACTGACCAAAATTCAAAACGTGAGGACAAAGAATGAATGGATGGATATGAATTTAAAACAATCAGTGGATCCAATCCACAATGCCTCACATTCACAGAAGCTGACATAAAACAATAGTATTACTGACCAAGGGACTGCTTCTATGGCATAAAACTGAATCGGTGATGTGTGTAGTCTAAAGGAGTCTAAAATCCAAGTCATCAGCCCCTCAAAATGGTACTTATCGCTAGGAAAGTACAACCATGGTATTTGTCACGTTGCGGTACTAGTTAAAAGTAGCATAGACTCACGGTATTCCACACATAATGGTACTACTTACAGGTAATGAAATTTGCACATGTAATACAGACCTATGGTGTTTCACACATTGCGGCACTATTTACAGGCAATGCAAACCTATGGTGTTCATCACATGCGTGTACTAACCACAAGGACTCCCACTATCCCATGGTGTTCCTCATATAGTGGATACTAATCATAGGCAAGCCAGAACCATAGTGTCGCTCACCCATGGTGTCGCTCTGAAAGTTGTACTAATCACAGGTACTGTAAAAGCTGGCAACACACTCTGTTGCTACTATACACAAACCTATTTTGTACCTAACATAGAGGTACTACGCGCAAGTAAAAGTAACCCATGGTACCAATTACAAGTAACAATTACAATCATCCCTTGGTCGTCCCGTTTAGTCGCCTCTTTCGACAGGCAGAAGATACTGTGAGTGTATTCTTCGTCTGCGTCTCCTTACCTACAGGGGGTCGTGTGTTTGGTCCGCAAGAGGTACTTTATTTCCCTCAAGTCCGCCGGCAAGCCAGTTATGACCCCCCACCTATCCGCCACCTGGGACGCGCCACGTGGGAGTATCACCTCTCCCTCTGCTATGCCAGCGTAGTAGGTTCATGGACGGTCAGATTAGACTTACAGACAAGCCCCTGGAAGTAGTGGAGACGTCCAAATGCCTGGGGAATGAATTAATGGAGAATGCTTGACTGGATGCTGAAATTAGTAACAGGATTCAAGCTGGAATCTGTTTCTAACATAGTGTAAGAAACATGTTATGGGACAAAGATGTGCCAATGGAAGCAAAGGAAACTATGTACAAGATGTATGACGAACCCATAACAACTTACGGAGCAGAAACTTGGACAATGATAAAGGAGGATGAGAGTCTAATACAGGCAGCCGAAATGAAGTTATTGAGGAGAATGATACAGAAGAGTAGAAGAGACAAAATAAGGATTAAGAAAATCCGGGAAGAAATTGGAGTGGAAAAAATGAATGATAGAATAGAGAAGAGCCGACTAAGATGGTCTGGGCACATAAAACGAATGAGTGTTGAAAGAATGCAAAAAAAAAAAAAAAGAAAGGCGATGGAAATGCAAGGAAAGAGAGGCCGCGGACAACCATGACTGACATGGAAGGACACAATCCAATGCAGTATTATAGAAATAAACCTGGACTGGGACACAGTGTTAGAGGAGGAGTGGTGGAAAGACCGAAGAAAGTGTAGAGGAACCATCCCCTACCTGGCTACAGCTGGATAATGGGAAATGATGATGATGTAATGTGTGTAGAATGCCCACCAGAGCCCATTTGTGATGGCACCATCCTGTTGTTAAGTTGTTACCAGTCAACTGCTGTGAGTCAGACAGTTAAGCAAGATGTGCGGAGAGGACCACGTACAGTACGAAGCACCCATGATGCCTTGCAGACTCATTAGATAGCCTATCCTCCAACTGACAGCATTTGATAGAGGCCGCAACGTGGGACTGCATGAGGCTGGTTGGTCGTATTGTGCAATTGCCAGGCATGTGGGCCATTCAGATGTTACAGTGGCCCGATGTTGGACTCAATGGGTACATGAGGGTACCCAATGATGTTGTGAAGGTTCGGGTCATCCAAGAAACACCACCCCGAGAGAGGACCGTCCTATGATGCACCAAGCATTGCGGGATCCCATAATTTCGGCACCCGCCCCATCCACGAATATGTACTGGAGACTCTACAACATCCCACGAGTTCCTGCACAGTGTCTCAACAACTCGCATCCACCGGATTGGGGTCCTACCACCCCATGTGTCGGTTGTCATTGACACCAGAACACCAACACCTGCGTTTGGAGTGGTGCCTTGCCCGGAAGGTATGGACAGATGACGACTGGCGTTGCATCATGTTCAGTGATGAGTCCCGCTTCTCCATAACCTCCGATGACCATCATGTGTGGTTTGACGGTGTCAAAGGCACAGGGCTGATCCTGCCCATATTGAGGAGAGACACACAGGTGCAATCCCTGGCATCATGGTATGGGGAGCCATAGCATTCAGTCACCTCTAATTGTGCTTCAGCAGACTTTGATGGCACAGCAATACGTCATAGATATTCTGCGTCTGTACGTCCTACCGCTTATGACACAGCACCCTGGGACAGTGTTCCAACAAGATAATTAACGTGCACACACAACACGTGTGTCTATGGACTATCTAGAGCATGTTGAAGTCCTCCTGTGGTTAGCAAGATCCCCGGACCTCTCCATCATTGAACAAATAATAAATAATGCTATTTGCTTTACGTCCCACTAACTACTTTTACGGTCTTCGGAGAAGCCGAGGTGCCGGAATTTAGTCCTGCAGGAGTTATTTTACGTGCCAGTAAATCTACCGACACGAGACTGTCGTATTTTAGCACCTTCAAATACCACCGGACTGAGCCAGGATCGAACCCGCCAAGTTGGGGTTAGAAGGCCAGCGCCTTAACCATCTGAGCCACTCAGCCCGGCCCATCACTGAACACGTGTGGGATGACATTCGAAGGGGACTCCGCCCCAGTACCGACCTGAGGGATCTGGAGGGACAGCTGCAATAAGTGTGGAAGAACTTGCCTCAGGAGAGGATCCAAAGGCTGTCTGAAACCATTCCGAACCACGTAAAAGCATACATTGTGGCCAGGGGCGATGCAACACCCTATTGACCTGGTGCCAGTATTCCACCCGTAACTGCCAACGGCCTTGTCTCTTTCATCCCATATTGTTATCAGTTCAATAAAGGCACACAGACTTTCAGCATATGTAGTTTTTTCACTTTCAACCATTCCTTCCGGGTACTTAACTTTTTTGTCAGGCAGTGTACTTTTAGGTTTTCCAGAGATACCAAACTGCTGGAGAAGGGTTTTTTTTTAATGTGCTGCTAAATCTACAGACACTAGGCTAGTATATTTGAGCACTTTCAAATACCAACAGATTGACCTAACAATCCTGAGGCGAGTGCCATTTTGCTGCTTGGGTAATCTGTAAATAGACTAGTTTGATGCAGTTCTCCCTCCATACCACCCTAACCTGTGCTAACCTTTTAATTTCTACATAAATATTACACATCTACTCTAATGTGTTTTGTTATAATCATACCTTGGTCTACCCCTACTGTTCTTACTGCGTACACTTCCCTCAAAAATGAACTGCGTAAGTCCTGGGTGTCTTAAGATGTGCCATATCATTCAATGTCCTCTTCTGGTGAAATTTTGCCAAATCATTTTCGTCTCATCCAGTCAATCCAGTATCTCTTCATTCATGATTCAATCAACCCATCTCACCTTCAGCATTCTTCGGTAACACCACATTTCAAAAGCTTCAATTCTCTTTCTGAGCTGGTATTTAGATATGCTTAAATTTGATAGACGTGATAACTCAGTACCGGTATCGATATCGTAGGTTTCCACCACTTCAAATAATTCCTATGGACCAAATTCCGACATTCTGGCGTCTGTTAAGACCGTTAGCAATTATAACGGACGAATTATCGTCGTCGTCGTCGTCGTAAGATGCTAAGCCTAATCTAGTAAATTTTCAAAGCATTTGTGATATAAATAACACATTTCTAAGAGTTAATAAACCAAAAATAGGGTACACAATCCAGTGTGACGAGAAACTTTGGAGAAGGGCAGTAGCTAAGTGTCTCATACCGGTCGAGTAATCATTACATCACAGACAGAATTCGAGAGGAAATTGGAGGCGACAAGGAGTCACTGACTATGGACGAGGCTAATGACGTTAAAAGTCTGGTATGTGACGAATGTAATCGTCAGATCACTGGAGAGATAAAAATATCACCGCAATTTTTATTGACATGAGACGGTTGCAAAGAAACAAATAACAATGAGATTGTCACTATATTTACACCACGACACGATGTGTAGCCCAATCACATTCCGTATGACAGACAGAGTTTAGCCATTTGATAAATTACGGGCGCCGAATCATACCTGAAATATTTATTCAAGAGCACACAACTTTATGGTCAAGAGAGCTTGATCCCGAACGTGGACAAAGCAACAGCAATGACGAAGGCACATTAAAGGATTCCTGCGGGTAAATTTCGGCACCTCGACATCTCCGAAACCATAAATGTACCGGTATGTAGTTAGTGGGACGTAAATCCAGTAACATTAATCAAAACAAGAAGCGGAGAAACTGCTAACCGCCTCAGTACGGACTTCCTTTGTTGCAATACGAGTTATCTGAGCCGTTTTAAATTAACATTATTGTCATGCTCATACGGGGGATGTATGATCTCATTTTATGCTACTTCACTTGTTACAAGAAATGGAGTCATTATTTAAGTATAAATTTTAACCAGAGTTTATGCGCTTTAAATCACCCTCAAGAGAGCAGTAGCTTAACAACCGTCTCACAGTAGCGAGCTTAACAAAGGCGTCAGTTCCATCACATAATTTATCAGAAAGCTGCGCCAAGTACGATTCAGCCTATATCTTATAATTTATTTTTAACAAAAATCCATAGTAAATTAAAGAAACACTATAATTTCACAAGTTTTGGAAAATAGAACAGCAAGAATTACGTTTTTTAGAGCTATCTAGTTCGATTTTTTTAATGCCATGAATGCCATCTAGGTTATAAGAACCACTTTTTAAGGTTGGCTAAACATGTTCAGGAAAAGAAAAGCCGGGCTAACAACTCCCATCTATATAGCAAATTTGACTTGTGGTTGGACACAGGAAATCTTTCCCAGACAATAAGATACTTTATTGCGCCACGGTTCAACGAAACAAACAACAAACATAGGACCAATCTTGCCAAATTTGCATTTAATAGTTTTCTCACTACATCTAAATTTCAGTTCTTACACAGATTTCTTGTTAGGCATTAATGTGATTCTTTAGTGAACAGTTGTTGAAAAACGCTTAAGACGATGTGGCATACGAAGCGAATATGGATCAAAAGCCAATTCTCATATAAAATTTGGAAATATCTGTAACGAGAGAGAGAGAAAGGGAGAAATTGTGTGCAGAGCATTTCCAAACAAAAACAAACAACTTTTACTGTGCAAGCAAGTAACTAAATCCGTTGAAAAGAATGACGCAACATAGCGAAAAGATCAGAAGTTCTTTTTAGAAATAAAATGCAAACATTTCAAAAAAGTATTTTAAGTTGTAAGTGACAATATGTTTAATATAATGCCAATACATTAAAGAAAAATGTTGCGAGATTGTTTCGAATTTCACTGCAAATGGATTGCATAAGTGGATTGCTGAAGTGGATTACCATTAATATTAGTACCGACAACGGAAGGGCACGCCCCTTGATTTGCAGATCATCAGGGTTAAAATTATTTTATACATATGAACTATAATACCGGTACTTGTTTAATTTTAAAATAGAAGATTGCTACATGCATATGAAATTACGAACGTTTTATTCTCCATTATATATGAATTTGCCTTGTCACTTTATCCTGCACGCGCGTTAGGTTATTACGCCGATTATTCTTTGTGCACCCAGAACATAAGTTGACAACCAAATTATCTAATAGTAAGTTTAAGTGGTTCGTACTTAAATTTCCTCTTCCTCTATAAAGAATTCATACAATTAAGCGAACTTGGATAGAGACAGCTTTCTAAATGCGAACGATATTGTTAAACTTGAAAATCAGTCCTTGAAAGAATAGAATGAAGAAGCTGTAATGTGCATAAGCGTATTAAAGAAGTTATATCTACGAAGGAAGTGCGAGATATTTAGAATATATTTAAGAAACTCTTCAACTGAAGATTGTTCAGCCTCGGTTGAAAATAGATATAAAAAGAGAAATAATAGTTACCATTGAAACGGACGTCCGGTCACCAGTGGTGGTTCGCACCTACTTCTGTGGGGGTAGCGAGAGTGTACCTCAATACCCAGAGAGAGGGATGGTACGAAAGTGGAGGTGAGGGGTAAGGAAGAGAATGAAACTATGACAACCGAACTTGAACGACTGGAGCAAAATCATCTGTCTCCTTTCGATGCTTTTCTGTGCTAATATGCAACATATTATCAGCGTAAGTTCTTCCGACAAATCTGCGATCTTTAAAGACACCGAGTACTGGAAATACGCTCTGAAAAGTTTACAAGTATCCGTATACCGGCAGACACGATTCTTCACGTTTAATCGATCATAAGGCAACAGCTTAACTAATTACACTACCCAGCCGACAAATAATTAAAAGAAGAAAAGAAAAAGGTCTGGGGGAAAGAACAATGTGAGCGACTGACGAGAAAAATCACAGAACATATACCATGAAGAGATGAAAAACAAAGGAAAAGCCTTTGTCATAACGAATTGCATGACAACAGTGCACAAATTAGGTACGGAAAAACAAAGATAACTATAATGTTATTGGTTTTACGTCCCACTAACTACGTACCGGTAAGGTATACGGTTTTCGGAAATGCCGACGTGCCGAAATTTTGTAACGTACCAGTAAATCTACCGAGACGGGGCTAACGTATTTGAAAGAAACGAAAACAGTAGTATGTTTAAGAGAAGTTGGCATTATGAAGGGTCTGGTAGCCGCGCGCGCAATCGACTAGGCCGGACATTGGTTAGTTTCATACTTCCTCACTAAGTAGCGCAGCATGGCGCTTACCACTGCCTACTATGTACCATCTATGTACACTTGCGAGTACTTCGATGTTTGTAAGTTGGCAACCATACATGCTGCGAACACATGTTCTTTTGGCGCTCAGTACTTACAGACATAACCTAACCCATTTACGCCCGGTACTTTTTATTTCGATTTTTTAAAATGAAAATAATTTTATTACGTCAAAATGAGATAGGCCTTTTTACTATATATTTAGAGCAATTTTCGCAAATATCGTTTTCTTCACGCAATGCGGGAGTATTACACGCGAACCTTTTCTTGAGCCCGATTTTTACGGGGTGAGGAGTAAGCAGGGAACGCTGCCGGTTCCGGTTATACTGCCAACTGGATGGAAATGAAATCTGAATTGAATCGATAATATGATCGATCGATATAAATTTTCTAAACATTTATTATCTTACTTCAACAAGTGTGTCACACATACATTATTTAACATTATATAACATTTCTCGATGCAAATCTTGTTCCTAGCATGAATTATATAGTTTGAATTTGCTGTGTAAACAACAACAGTACTAGTTCATAAAGTGTACGCCAGATGTTGCACAGCGATGCATAAGCGATTCACAGTTTGTGTTTCAAAGGTTGCAATATGGACGTCGAAGATAACCGAGGTCTACCAATTCAGCACTAGCTCAGGGCTAAGAAAAGGTTCGCGTATAAGTAGGCCTATGAAAGTGCCCATTGGTCACAAGTCCTACAAGAATACCACAAAAGAATATTTTGATTATAAATGTAGTTGATAATGATAAATTATATTGATTTACAGTTAAATAACTACCGGTATATTATTTCACTACTGACACTATTTTACAAATATTTTGTTAAATCACCTATTTCAACTTATGTTTGAATATAGGCTAGTCTCAAAGCTAACAAATCTGAATATTTTTGCCATATTTGTATAGTGCATATGACACAAAAGTTTTCTCATTGTGATATTCAGCAAAGCAATATTTTTAAATAGGAACTTGGCATCTCTCTCAAGCCATTGCCCTCTTCCCCTTGCAACAAAGGGCACATCTCTCAGCCCATTATAAGATGACCTTCATGAATCTCACAAGCAGGTTTGCTTATCCTGTCAGAATATCACATTCACCCTAGTGTCTTCAGAAGGGTGTCATATTTCTGGCGAAGTGTTACCTGAATCATTATCCAAGTTACCACCTTCAGGAGGTCCAATAAAAAAGACATCGGCAGCAAGAACATCTGGTGAATCTAGAGTCGCAGGCTTCTCGATTACCTCTGCCACAGTAAAATACCATGTACTGAAAGACTGATGTTGAGATATGATGACAATATTCTGTGCATAAACCTAACAGAAACAAGACCAAGGGCGCTTCATAAACAGAAATAACAAGCATTACACTGACATCAAGAATATCTTTTGAAACTGGTTTTGATATTTTGATCTTTTCTTGAATAGTTTTGTATCAGGGTCTAGATAATTGACATAAAACCTTATTCTCAAGCATCACGTGTCAGGAATATTGCAATTACTTTGGTAAAAAATTCCTAATAGATTTCGAACATGTTTGTAGGACTCCTGTCCAATTGGCACTTCCACGCCCACCTTAAGTTTTTTGTGTCATAGAATCACACCATGTGCACATCTTTGTATGATCTTACTCAGCTAACAATTCATATACACAGATCATAGTGTATCCGAAGCTTACCTCCTCTTCAGAGCTTGTGATGGCATTCCAAACATCCTTCATTATAACTGTCAACAAGAGTGATCAAACGCAATTGTTGATAGGCACACATGCGTACATGCTAAATGTTTTCTATTTCTTGCTGGCAATGCCCAGACATTAAAAAAAAGATTCCTCTAATATTTAAAGTTCCAAAAGGACCCAAAAGTGCCCATTGGTCATAAATGGGTTAAATTTGAAGTTCTGTATCCAACTTTCCAGGTAAACAGTACCCACTTCATACTTATACTAATTAATTGAAAAACATTTTAAAACCCAGCCAACAAATTTTATGATAGAAGTTTTTATGATAAAATTTGTAGTTTAGCAGATATGAATGAATTTTGCCTACGTAAACAATCCGACAACCCTGGACACCAGTTGTGATGGCTGATGATGATGCTTATTGTTTAAAGGGGCCTAACATCGAGGTCATCGGCCCCTAATGGTACGAAATGAAATAACGAAAAGTTCAAATTCATCCACTGACCAAAATAAAATAAAAAATGTCATGAAGAATGAATGGATGGACATGAACCCAAAAAAACAAAGAAAGGAAAAACAGTGGATCAGATGCAAAAAAGATCGGAAATAATAGTATTACAGACCAAGGGACCACTTAGAAAGCACAATGATGCTTGATGACTAAAGGGTGCAAAATCCACGTCTAAGGCCCCAGAGAATGGTACATGTCGCGAGTAAAGTAGAACCATGGTATTTGTCATGTTGGGGTACTAAACAAAAGTAGCGAAGACTCACGGTATTCCACACAAGATGGTACTACTCACAAGTATTGTACATCGTACAAGTAACGCAGATCTATGGTGTGCCTAACACAATGGCGCCACTCATAGCCAACGCAAACCGATAAGGTTCCTCACCGAGTGTACTAACCACAGGGACTCGCACTATCCCGGGGTGTTCCTCAACATAGTGGGGACCAATCGCAGGCAACGCTGACCCACGGCGCAGCTCATAGCCAACGCAAACCGAGACTGAAATATCCTGTGTTCATGTCCACAGTAGTAAAGTACAGTAGTTAGGGAAAGAAACAAGTGCGGAAATTTACATCTGGGGAAAGAGGTCAGAATGTCACTATCTTGTTTATACGAGTGCAAATGGGCAGTTCTTCCCCCCCCCTCTGTTTGTATTCCCCAGAAAAAGCTCAACAACAGGCTTATGATAAATTCACCAGCTGAATCTACTGCTGTGATGCAAGATAACAGATGGATGCAGAAAATGACTCAATATAGTTGAAAGAATTTGTTCACATGTGCATCCCGCACAGGAAAGCCCTGTCCTTCTGATAGTTGATGGACATTGCAGTCATGACGACTTGAAAGTGATCCTGTTTGCACCTTCTCCCCATGTTCATATTTTGAGCACTCCTCCTCACACCTTAGATGTTAGGCCCCTTTAAACAACAAGCATCATCATCATCCTCTCCTTCACACGACCCACAAACTGCAGCTTCTTAACTGAAAATGTATGAAACCATTAAAACTTTCATACAATGAGGCATGTGCATCATGGATGAGGAGGAAGCATTCACCAAAGCATTCAGAATGGAGATCGCTAAAAATGGATTCTCTGCCACAAGAATTTATCCCTTGTGCAAAGACATATTTTCTGATTTTGATTTCTTACCATCTCATATGACTGATATTCCTGAAGTTTCTGATGGAGAGAAGCTAGTAAAATGCCCGGTTGATCAGACCACTCTTATCCATCCAACAAGAAACGCCAACAATGAAGCGACTACCAGCAGAAGTCCAACAACTCGTGCAGCAGCTGTGTTGCAGCAAATTTCATCTCTTCCAGATGTGCGTCATCATCAGATTGGATCGGATCAAGAAAACGTTTTACTGCTCAAGCAGAAATTCTCACTAGCAGTCAATACAAGGAAAACTTTGGAAATGAACGAAAAGCAGATGCAGAAAAGGGCAGTAAAAAAACAAAGTGAAAGGCAGGAAAAAAGTGCAGTTTCAAGAGGAAGAAGAAACCCACTGCATCATTTGTGGAGAGACTTTCTCTGAACATTGGATACAGTGCTGTAGGTGCAAGGGATGGGCTTATGATGGTTGTGCGGAGTTAGAAACAGTTCATAATGATAATTATACCTGTGACATATGGATTTAGATGACTTTTTGTGTTAATTTCTATCTTGGATAAGAAATTAGAACAGCTATGTGTGTGTCCGGGGCTACCAGACAGTTTAGGCTATTCCAGAACTCCTCCAAAAAGGTGTCAAGTAATTAATATTGCCGAACACAGTGTGGTTATATATATAAATTATCTAATAATGCAAATACTGCTCAATGTTCGATGAAAGGGTAAGTTCAGCCAATCAAATAAGAAAATTACAGGCCAGTAAGTTTGACATGCATTGTATGTAAGCTTTGGGAAGGCATTCTTTCTGATTATATTAGACATGTTTGTGAAATTAATAACTGGTTCGATAGAAGGCAATTCGGTTTTAGGAAAGGTTATTCCACTGAAGCTCAACTTGTAGGATTCCAGCAAGATATAGCAGATATCTTGGATTCTGGAGGTCAAATGGACTGTATCGCGATTGACCTGTCTAAAGCATTTGATAGGGTGGATCGCGGGAGACTACTGGCAAAAATGAGTGCAATTGGACTAGACAAAAGAGTGACTGAATGGGTTGCTATATTTCTAGAAAATAGATCTCAGAGAGTTAGAGTAGGTGAAGCTTTGCTTGACCCTGTAATAGTTGAGAGGGGAGTTCCTCAGGGCAGTGTTATCGGACCTTTATGTTTTCTTATATATATAAATGATATGAGTAAAGGAGTGGAATCAGAGGTAAGGCTTTTTGCGGATGATGTTATTCTCTATAGAGTGATAAATAAGTTACAAGATTGTGAGCAACTGCAACATGACCTCGAAAATGTTGTGAGATGGACAGCAGGCAATGGTATGTTGATAAACGGGGCTAAAAGTCAGGTTGTGAGTTTCACAAATAGGAAATGTCCTTTCAGTTTTAATTACTGCGTTGATGGGGTGAAAGTTCCTTTTGGGGATCATTGTAAGTATCTAGGTGTTAATATAAGGAAAGATCTTCACTGGGGTAATCACATAAATGGGATTGTAAATAAAGGGTACCGATCTCTGCACATGGTTATGAGGGTGTTTAGGGGTTGTAGTAAGGATGTAAAGGAGAGTGCATATAAGTCTCTGGTAAGACCCCAACTAGAGTATGGTTCCAGTGTATGGGACCCTCACCAGGATTACCTGATTCAAGAACTGGAAAAAATCCAAAGAAAAGCAGCTCGATTTGTTCTGGGTGATTTCCGACAAAAGAGTAACGTTACGAAAATGTTGCAAAGTTTGGGCTGGGAAGAATTGGGAGAAAGAAGACGAGCTGCTCGACTAAGTGGTATGTAATACCAATATAATGGTCCGTTATTGGACATTATAAATTTTCCAGCTAACTCATTCTTGGTTGCCTGCGTTTCGCCCTCGGGTGCTAAGTTGGGCTCATCAGTTGGGACTTAGCACATCTCCCATTATATTGGTATTATAAATTTACTCATTCAGGACAAATATTTTAAGTTCTCTATGGGAATCAACATCTATATCATTTGATGGCCAGGCAAGCATCAATTTTTGAAAATGAGACATAGCTCTCATAGTGCATTGGCACTGCTGGTGGCTTCAAGTAGCCTATGCAGTGGCCTCCACGGTATGCACTAGCCTTGCGTCTTGGGAGATGTGCTAAGTCCCAACTGATGAGCCCAACTTAGCACCCGAGGGCGAAACGCAGGCAACCAAGAATGAGTTAGCTGGAAAGTTTATAATGTCCAATAACGGACCATTATATTGGTATTATAAATTTACTCATTCAGGACAAATATTTTAAGTTCTCTATGGGAATCAACATCTATATCATAAGTGGTATGTTCCGAGCTGTCAGTGGAGAGATGGCGTGGAATGACATTAGTAGATGAATAAGTTTGAATGGCGTTTTTAAAAGTAGGAAAGATCACAAAGATTCATTTATAGGAAGGGGAGTTAGGGATTGGAATAACTTACCAAGGGAGATGTTCAATAAATTTCCAATTTCTTTGAAATCATTTCTGAAAAAGCTAGGAAAACAACAGATAGGGAATCTGCCACCTGGGCGACTGCCCTAAATGCAGATCAGTATTGATTGATTGATTGATTGACTGAAAATGTCTGGGGCTACCAGACTTTCCCCTATTTGGTGCTGCTTCGTGTATGGGACTAGGGACATCGTGATCAACAGACTCACCAGATTACTGAGTGTTAAGTCTGTCTGATTACCAGTGTGGCTGTGGTCTATTTACCATCATGTCTGTAATTAACTCAGGCATACTTTGTACCATCCAGCATTCAGCAATCAGCTAAAGGCAGAGCTGAACATAGGAGAAAACCACAAAAAATCATCTCCAGGGTTGGCTGAGAGCAAGATTCTAAACCACTTCACAGTGCAATTTGTTTTTGGACACAAAGTTCCCCTTACATTAGAAATTCAAACCCATGAAGTCTGTAGCAGATATGGTGGAATAGGGCAGGAAGCTACTATACTAATCCACATAAAAACTTTCGATAAAAAAAACCTACACCCGAAATTGTATTTGATTATTCTTCCTCAAACTCTTGAGGTTGCTGAAGATAAAAATTAATTCCAAATTAAGCTCTCTAGATAGTGTCCCGAAGTCAGTAATAAAAAGAAGTAAATCCATAACTGAATTGGTACAGAAGTATACAGCTAATGCTTAAAAACAAAAGGAATACCGTCGTTAAGTCTGTAACTGGTAGAATAGAGGTGATGTCGTAGGATGGATTTTGAAGCTTGCAGCATGCGGATGCCCCACTTAATGACTGTTTAATTCTGTAAACCAAACCATCTTATCGTTGTGACCTATTAATTTGGGAATAGTTTCCCCTCACACTCAGCATGAGCCCAGTGACCTCGACGACTTCTAATTTGTATATGTCCCTGTAGTACGGGTGGTAGAAGGTCCAGCTCCTTGGCTGAAGGGTCAGCGTATTGGCCTTCGGTTCATAGGATTCGATTTCTGGACGGGCCAAGGATTTTAACCACGTTCAGTTAATTCCTCTATCTCACTGGCTGGGTCTTTGTGACAGTCTTCATACACATCTTCATTTTCACATAACATATCACAGTACTAAGTACCACAGAAACATGCAATAGCGAAAACATCCCTCCACAAAGAGTCTGCTCCAGGAAAGGCATCCGGCCATAAAATTAGGCTTTGTCCATACCCGTGTCAACCGCAGATAACTGGGAAAAAGGCCAGGAAAGAAGAATGGGATGGTTGTGGAAGATGAATACTAAAGTGGTTGGACTTGATCTGGAACAGCATAATAATAACAAACCTGAATTGGAACACAGCTAAGGAGCAACAGTGGTGGTTGTAAAGAGGAAGATGAAATGGATCCATACACATCCCAACTCTGCTGGAGCTGAAAAAGGGAAACTGATAACGACGACGACGATGATTATGATGATGACTGTGATAAGTAGAGGATGGTAGGCACGTATTTTCCTTTCTCCTCTTCATTCACTTCTTGAAAATGATGTATGAGGTGTGTTCAAAAAAAGACCGAACTGTGGCTAGAAAAACTTTATTATGTAGCTTACATCATTTCACAGACTGTCCCCTTCAAAATAGTCCCCTGCACTATCAACAGCGTGTTGCCAACGTTTCTTCCACTTTTGGAATGCTTCCTGGAATGCACTTTCTTTGATGGCGCGAAGTTGCCTCGTCGCATTCTCCTTGATCTCTTCAATGTCTTGGAAACGATGTCCTTTCAAGGTGGTTTTCAATTTGGGGAATAAGAAAAAGTCTGCTGGAGCCAAGTCGACCGAAAGAAAGGCATGTGCTGGCGCATTGTCATGGTGCAACATCCAGGATTTGTTTTCCCACAGTTCAGGCCTCTTCCTGCGCACAGCATCTCTTAAATGCGTTAAAACATTCTGGTACAGCTCTTTGTTCACTGTCTGGCCTCGGGGTACAAACTCGTGATGGACAATGCCTTTCCAATCAAAAAACACAATCAGCATCACCTTGATGTTTGAACGACTCATTTGTGCTTTTTTCGGTCGAGGAGAACCTTTCCCCACCCACTGTGATGATTGCCTTTTGGTTTCGACATCGTAACCGTACACCCACGTCTCATCTCCAGTGTTTCCACAAACGTTTGCCCAACTTTGAAGCAGAACTTCACGCACACGCGTTGTTCCTCAAGCTGTTTCATTATAGAATTCGACGAACATGTGACACACGCAATCACTTCAGAGGCTCTAACTCAACTGATAATGCATGCAATGGAATGCGGAAAGCAGCGGTCTGTTGTCAGAAGTTGCCGCTAGGCGCCGCCACAGTCACAACTCGCTCAATGTTGCGGTTTGCGCGCAATTTACAAAGTTCGTTCTTTTTTTGAACACACCTCGTACACAGGTTTCAAATTTGATGGTTGGATGGAGAACGAAGCCTTTCTTGTCACCAGGATTAAATCTTGTTGATTCTTCTCATTCTGCCACCAGCTGTAAGACTGTGGACTTCATCCTCTGTGTACCCGCTTTCTTTTAGTGCGTAGTGCATCAGCCATACACAACCAGATAATGCGATGTCTAGAGTTCCTTACATATTTGCTGTAACAACATTATACAAAGACGTGAGCCAATGTATCTATCTCATCACATTGTCTGCAGTGGTTGCCATCCTTAGACGTGCCTGGTACAGCTCGTATGTGTGTGACATTTGCCGTCATCTTTAAAGCATCTTTCCAATCAATACATGTTAACCCACCCTGTTTTCTAATCCATCCATGCGGGCTAACACCTCTCTCTTTCTGACTTTGGTGTCACCAGTTTTTATACTCCTGTCCCCTGAGAACTCTCCCAATTTTCAAACTGTTGTAAAGACCTTATGTTTGCAAGTTGGTGGTACTGTTGGGAAGACTTAATACTGAATGCTGACATGCATTCTGCAGTTTCACCTTTCAGATTTCTTATTGCTGTGATGTATTCATAACCTGCTCTGCCAAGTATATTGCAACTGCTGATTTGTTGCAGGACTGCTCCTCCCTTTTATTCGAAAAATCTGAGGCCTTTGACGATGATACTTTGTGATGAATTTCTCTTCCAGTTATAATACTGAAGTCTATGGAATGTTGAATTTAAGATAAGTGTCCACAATCAATGCTGCTCGATACATCACAGCCTTATGATGTAGTGCAGGGCCTCTCAGGGTGCATGCAGCAGTGCAATGCGTGGCGCAAGGTGCAAAACACTGCTTCACTAGGTTGACCAGAGTGCAGACCCTCACTCCCCAATTTTGAGCTATAGTGCTGTTTCTCTCTCCCCCTATGCCTGTCACACTTGCTCCGCCTGTCTCCCCCTTCCTCACTTGCTCTGCAACGCTCCACCATCCGAGCAGAGTTGAGCCGAGCTTAGCAGAGTATCCCCGACACAAAACACTGGTCCGAACCGAGCCGAGTCGGACCGAAGCATGGTGCACAGAACCTATGTGCCTTGGATGCCATACAAGACATTTTTGGGTGTTTGGAGAGGCCCTGATGTAGTGTCAAGAACAGAAAGAAGTGAGACAACCAGGAACTCCATGAATTATATTTCCTCTCTTGAGAAACATGTTTTGTTTTTAGACATGATATAGGCTTTTTGGATTAATCCATGTCAAAAAAATAAGGTGAAATTCTTTATGTTTCACAGAGAACTTTGCTCTGCGTCTTCAGAAGAAAATCTCGACTGTTCACAAGAAAGGCTTCTCAAACAATGAGGTTTGAATTTAGACGTTATAATAGAAGTGGAAGTGGTACGTTCATTCGTCATCAGATGGCTCACCACTGTCGGCAGCCCTGAAGATGGTTTTCCATGGTTTCCCATTTTCACACCAGCCAAATGCAAAATACCTCGGTACAAGGAGAAATCAAAGAAGCAGATTTAGTGCAAATGGAAGATAAGGAAAACAAGGCTTCCATGCCAGAGATTGAGTGGGCCACTAAAAGAATGAAACGAGGCAAGACAGCTGGAATTGACGAGGTCACCATAGAAATTATAATAGCAGTAGGAGTAGTTGTTCTACAGTGGTTGTATTGACTCTTCAGAGTGATATGGAGAGAAAAGACTGTTCCAAAAGAGTGGACAAAAGGGGTCATTATACCAATTTTCAAGAAAGGAGACAGGAAGCAATGTGAAAATTACAGAGGAGTGACACTGATACCTCATACAGCTAAGATCCTTGAAAGAATCTTGGATAGACAAATAAGAGACAGAGTAGAGGGAAAATTGGCAGAGCACCAGTATGGATTCAGAAGAGGTAGGTCCACATTTGACCCAATATTTACATTGTGTCAAATGATGGAAAGGTATTGGGAATATGGAAAAGACATGGCAGTAACGTTCCTAGATATTGAAAAGGCATATGACAGTGTCCCAAGGAATTTGGTACGAAAAACATTGACAGAGGCACAGATTGGGAATGAAACAATGCAGATGGTAATAGCATTGTATCAAAATTGCGAAAGCTGTGTTAGAACCAAAGTGTGGGTCAAACTGAATGGTTCAGAGTTGAGACAGGCTTAAGACAGGGAAGTGTATTGTCTGCCTTACTCTTCATTATCATGGATAGAATTCTACATAATATCAGGGAGAAGATGATGGATGAGCAAATAAAGTCTATGCTCTTTGCTGATGACATTGTAGTTTGGGGAGATAATGAAGAGGGAGTACAGACGCAAGTTGATTTATGGAATGAGATAAGAAATTTTGGCATGAAGATTAGTACTGCAAAAAGTAAGACTTCGATCATGACAAGAGGTAACAGTAAATCCAGGGGAATGATAAAAATAGGAAATGAACTTCTTGAAGTAGTGAAAATTTTTAAATATTTGGGCAGCATGATATCACAAGATGGAAATTTGGATGGAGAAATTGATTTAAGAATACAGCAGTCTGCAAGTTTCTACCAGTGTGTGAGAGACATTGTATGACACAAAGATGTGCCAATGAAGTGCAAGGATTTATACTCGTCCTATTATAAACCTATACTGACCTATGCTTCACCAGCCTGGACGTTAACTAAGCGGAACCAAAGTAAGATACAAGCTGCTGAAGTTAGGTTCTTGAGGGGCATACAGAGAAAGACAAGACGAGATAGAATACGAAATGAGGAAATAAGGAGAAGCATGGGAGTGTGTAAACTTCAAGAAGAGACTGATAGAGCAAAGCTAAAATGGTTTGAACACATGATGAGAATGCCAAGAGAGAGAATACCAAAGAGAACATTCATGGATACAGAGAATGGAAAGAGGCCTAGCGGACGTCCTAGAATGAGATGGAGGAGCTCTGTTGTGGACTGTATTGCAAATAGAGGAGTCGATAGCAATGAAGTTCTGGAAGAGGAATAGTGGAAAGATCGAGTAAGGTGGGCGGCTATGGTACACCACCCTATCCAGAGAGAATCTGGAAAATGGAATGGATGATGAAGAAGAAGAAGAAGAAGAAGAAGAAGAAGAAGAAGAAGAAGAACAGGTTAGTACACTATTAATGTCCAGGGAGACAGGAATTCAACCAACAAAAGATTTATCATCTTAAAAGGACCCCAGAGGATTCACAGAAGTTACAGGTTCAAAAAACATCTTGAAAGACAGGAAAGCTTAATGAACATCTGAAACATAATCCACCATATATGTGGCGCAAACCTAGAAAAGCAAGATAAAACCTTCTCTATCAATGACAGTAGGGAAGTGGTACACATTGACAGTCAAACCTTCTATTAAGGAAACATAGACATAAGAGATTCCCACTCAGGAATCACTTTGGAGTGTTGTATATTTTAAACACAAGCAAAAATACTGACAACAAAATTCTCAGAAATAGCAGATTTCATAAGAGTCTATCAGATGCCATCAGTTATGTACAGAGATATATCAACAAAGCAAAATAAATGCCTGAAGCAAACTAGATGTTGTATTTACAGACTATACCATGACCTTCAACACCATGAACAGAAAAAGAAAACTGTAGGCAAAGAACAACCTAGTAAGCAAGAACCACATCACATCATATTTTAATTTTATTTTTTCACAATTTGCTTTATGTTCGCACTGCCACAGAGAGGTTTTATGGTGACGATGGGATAGGAAAGATGTAGGAGTGGGAATTAAGCAATCATGGTCTTAATTAAGGAACAGCCCGAGCTGTTGCCTGGTGGGAAAATGGCAAACCACAAAAAACCATCTTCAGACCTGCCAACAGTGGGGTTACAAACTGAGAATGTGAGAAGCAACATTATTATGTTTTCTGCTAAAATACAAAACAGTAATCAGCCACGTTCGAAGGTCTTGAGTACTGCCATTCAACAAGGTCATAGACTTCAAAGTGCCATGAGTAGTTCATTACTTAAAACCAAACCCCATGGTGCAACAGCTGCAAAGGGCCATGGCTTACCAAGCGACTGTTGCTCAGCCCGAAGACCTGCGATGATGTGTTGTGTGATCAGCACGATGGTTCCTCTTGGCTTTGTAGACTGGGGCCACTATCTCTCCGTCAGATAGCTCCTCAGTTGTAATCACGTCAACTGAGTGGATTTTGCATGTAATAAATATCATTTTTGGTCCGTATTGATGATATTTGATTGAAATAATATCATTAAGTTATTTATTAGACCACCTAATCAATACAAAATCAATACAAAATCATTTTGTATTGATTAGGTGGTCTAATAAATAACTTAATGTTATCAAAATACAAAAAATACAAAATCATTTTGTATTGATTAGGTGGTCTAATAAATAACTTAATGTTATTATTTCAACTGAGTGGATCTCGAACCAGCCTTCAGATCCAGGTAAAAATCGCTGACCTGGCTGGGAATCGAACCCAGGTCGTCCGGGTAAGAGGCAGCCATGCTACTCCTACACTGCAGGGCCGGCTAGTTTATTACTAGGTGTCATAAATAAGGGTCTTGCTGGAAACCAGCAAGTAACGATAAATAAAGTAATAAAATCTCAAAACATCTGGATGTCTTTCCTAAGATGGGAAACAGAGGTATTTGAATTAATTTTAGATTCACACAGAAATACCACTGTTATAGTTTTGTTCTATATCAATACAATTTGCTTTATTAAAAATTATATTTAATTTTTAAATTCAGGTATGGGCCGCATACAAAGTTGATGAGGCTCCTGTGTTGGACACACCTGACCTAAACCAAGGTACAGCCTTAGTGTTTACTTTGTGTAAAATGAGAATTCATGAATACAGTTTCCAAGGTTCCTGTCAGTTGATTTCAGATCCACCTTCTCCTGAACGCAAGCTCACAGCTAAATGACACAACTCGCTCTGTGGCATTATTTTTATCTGCTTGTGTAGCTTAGTTGGATATGAAGGCACTTTATATCATACATATCTGGCAAAGCCAGAGGGCACTGAATTGATTATCTGAATACAGGAGGTCTTATTGATGTGAGTTCATGGTCATGTGGGTGCTTAAAGAATGAAAATACAGATCTGACCAGAAAAGGTTATTTTGAGCAGTTCCTTGACACATTTAATCCCACATAATACCTGAGCAACATCCATGCGTAGAATCAAATGAGCCCCAGTCTTATTTTGTCTTATCGCAAAGATATTGGAAAAGAAGTGTGTTTCTCTTCACCCTTCCTTGTTCTGTCTGATTACTGCACTTAGTATCATCCTTCATAATATTCTGAGTGGGTGCCTTGATGAACTGTGGCTCTCCTTTCAGTGGCTCCTCATCTTGACTGAAAAAAATTGCATTCCACAGACCATAAACTGCTACTTTACAGACTTGATCCTGTCCAAAAGTTGCTGTAAGCTTAAGTGATGCAATTGGAATAAAACTGACAGAACATATCCACTACATGAGTGCAATGCATTAGGCCATGCATGGCTGCTCCTCTACCAGTCCTCGCTCTTTCTTATCCCACTGCTGCTGAAAACTTATCTAAGTTGATATGATAAAACACCAGCAACCAGACTAAGTAGCTTAGATGGTAGAGCACTGGCCTCCTGAGCTCAAGTAGGAGGGTTCAATCCCGACTCAGTCCAGTGGTACTTGAAGGTGGTCAAATACATCAGCCTCATACCGGTAGATTTACCATAAAAACAGTTAGTAGGGAGTAAAATCAATAACATTATTATTAAAACACTAGCAAAGAATCTTGGCTTTATTATTTATGTATCGTATGGCAAGTATACAAAAGAAAAAATTTACAATATATATATTGTGACATTTTAGGTCTATTGTGATCGGCCGTGAATTTTTTATAAGACCGGACTGTACCCCAGGTGTCTTGCGTGGAGTGATGACAGGGGAATGCAAAGGGATGATTTTTTTGTTTATCCTTTGTGTAACCTGCTGAGGAGTGAAAGACAATGTTATTACCACAAGAGAAGACGAGAACATTTTTTAATACAGCTGAACCTTTCACCCCCGACAAGTATTACATTTAAAATCTTTCGTCATATTACCATGTCAGATCCGACATCCTAATAGTCACTCTCCAACAAGTATGCATAAAAACCGTGATACCACACTTCAGGAAGGCACGAATAGTAATAATTGAAAATTAAGTTAATTATGGAATTAATTATATAATTATTTAACAAGAACTTAACGGACATCTCAATTACAACGCCGAGGAATTCAGGACGTCAATTGAATCAAGAGGTGTGACGTCAGAGCTCGGAACATAGGTGGCGAGCTGGTACTAGAATATTCTCAGTCATTCTCTCAAGTTTGTTTCGCTCTTGTTCTCTGCTGGCTGCATGATTGCTCGGGAAGTTACTACATAAGAAGGTCTCCTACAGGCCTGGACACAGCTGTTATTCTCTCTACGAGGGGAGCAGTGTTATTTCAGCGCAGCTTTAACAGATCATTTCAACATCTTAACAGACGTCAATAGTGTTAGGAAAGAAGGCATGTATCATCCTTTGCTAATTGTGAAACCACGAGTTCAATGCATTTGTGCTAATATTTTTGTGAAAGTTTCAGTGTACTGCGAGTAATACGAGTTCGATACCGGCCAAGGAAATGGAGGCTTGCAGTGTGAAGTTCGTGTGCCTTGGAGACATCGCCTGGATCATGATGCAGCACTAAAACCCAGAACCGACTTCAACGGCGTCCTAATGCCTTGAATTCTGCCTAGAGGAACACCATGGTCATCAAGACATCCAAGTTAAGTCGACATTTCATTTATACTGGGTATTATCTGTTCTATGTAGCTGTAATATGTAGTTAACTTTCTTCTTGAAGGGGTTATTAATTATACAGTCGTTTGAGTAGCTTTTTAGTATCTTTACCATGTTATTTTCTTGCATAATTCGACGTTGGATTTGCAGTTTCACTTACTACGTGATTTTAAGGTGCATGATGACAGGGTGTCAACATCATCGGCCATGCGGGTTTCAAGTAGTTATGTCATCGGACATGTATCTGATTTAAATATCAGCCATCTACTAACCTTTAAGGAATTTTACATTTCTATTCAATTACTATGATATTGAGGATTGTGTACGCGTGATATTTTCATTCTTCGAAATATATTTCTTTTATATTTTGCCCAAAAGTGTTTGCTATATTTTACAAGAGGCAACAGGCTCATCTGACATATTAACGCTGTGCTAATGATACGGATAGCTTTCTTTGAATCCAATTTCATACTTTTTAAGGAAGGATAGTGTCTTATTATATTTATATGTGGTTCAAGTCATTTATGTGAATTTTCCCGTAATATTTTGAACGGATGTTGCAAATTATTTTCGCTATTTTTACCTCTCACATTGTGCCATGTGGTGAATTATGGCATGAATTATGGTGGTTTTATGTGCTATTCAAAGGCGAATCTTCACGTCTCTATGGATAGACACACATTCAATATATTTTTGCGATGTTGCGTGCATTGATGAACGGAGATTTTGGAATAATTTATCGTCCTTTGACGTAGGTGTGAGTTGTTTGTGAGAGAATTATGGGCGATAGCGTCTTCATTACATAGTGAACCACGAGGTAAACCACATGTCTTCCTTCAAAATAAAATTGAGTGTATGAGATAGTTATTTGTCATACTGGATGAGCATCATCACCAATAATATTAAATCGAAGTTGTATAATATTATTCACTTCCTCAATATATGCTAAATGTTGGTAACGTCCTGAGTTCGATACAGATATTGGCGATATTTTTTCAGTCATCATTACCTAGATTGTTTGTACCAGGTGGATTAGTTACAGGTGCGGATCATTATTTACAGGAGTCTGCCATTTCCAGGAGATGAATGGACGTGTGGACAGGTGTATATTTGTAAATGGTACTCTTAGTTGTAGTTGGTTGCAATTGTTTTTCCTTGGTGGATGATGGTAATGGGAGATCATTTCGTGCATTTTTATGTTGTTATTCCACAGGTTGTGTGATTTAATTTTATTGTGCAATATCGATGTATGTGTGTAACCATCATTGTTTCGAATTTCGGCGTTGTGTCAGGATTATGACACATGGTTAAGGATTTAATTTAAATTAATTTTTTTTTCTTTCTCTCATTTTCTTGCCTACTTTGCCACGTAATATCACGTGTATTATGTTACGCTGAGCAGATAATAGACTGAAAAGTCGATTTGAATTGGAAAGTAAATTAAAAAGTGAAATTAAGCGACAAAAGTAATTTGTTAAAACTTTTTTTTGTATTTTCTTTTCTTTTTTTTTCTTCTTTTTTTGTGCTTAGTCATATAACTTCAATATTTAAAATCTTGTTCCAGATTTTCCGGCATGAATTGACATGCGTGCGAGCATCATTTTCTAGAAAAATCAGATAACTTTCAAAGTAATATTTTTAAAAAATGTGACATGGACGAAACAATTTTGTCAGAATTAATAAGAATTCATTAACTTGTACCATCCCATTTGTTTTAATTTTTGGATGTACAGCAAGAGTTGATACAAAATTACAATTTTAGCGATCATTTCACATAATCATCATTCTGAGAAGGAAGGAATTATTATTTTTGGAATAAATCATCCACCATTTATTTGGATTTCGATGGTTCATTATTTACGAATATCTGCCCATCTCCTTGATCCACACCATTTTTCTCATGGAACATGTCAATCCCTTACCGAGCACCCCTGAGAGGGTCGCGTGCCTCCAAATGCTAGTCGTGGCTTAAACGGGCAGAATATGTTGTGTGTGTCCTCCGCACCTGAAGCTCCGCGCCTACAAGCTCCGCAGCCCGCCGCATCACCGATGTTTCCAGAGCCTACGAGGTGACTGCACTGCGCCTGGCATGCTCGTCTGTGACGTCAGCCAGCGCTATATAAGGAGCAACGTTCCTCGCCTCTCCAGGACTACCCCAGTGTCCAACGACCAGACCACACCGCAAGTCAGACACGGAGGCATCCTCTTTAAAATGTGTTTGAACAGGTGGACTGATTTCTGGCCGTGAGGTCTCACCTCTGGACATTGCCACGCTTTCCCTGATCCCCGTAGCCACGTCGAGCCCCAAGTCAAGCATTCTGCTACTCCCTCAAGTACTCCCAGTGCTCCGACATCAATCTTAGCATTCTGCTAATTAAGAATATTAATGCAAGTTCCTTGCAAGTCTAAGCCTAATACTAGCTTCCTGTTAATACAAACTCTAGCTTGCATCCGGGAGATAGTAGGTTCGAATCCCACTATCGGCAGCCCTGAAGATGGTTTTCCGTGGTTTCCCATTTTCACACCAGGCAAATGCTGGGGCTGTACCTTAATTAAGGCCACGGCCGCTTCCTTCCAACTCCTAGGCCTTTCCCATCCCATCGTCGCCATAAGACCCATCTGTGTCGGTGCGACGTAAAGCCCATAGCAAAAAAAAAAAAAATTACAAACTCTCGCTACGAGTTACACTTGTTATTACTCAGCAGATAGTTTTCAACTATCCAAGGACATTCTCATTGGAACAGACTATCTCATCAAGATAGGATTGAATGTGTATATAGGACTCTCACTTTGTATAAATGTATATACGCCACAGACCTTCAGTCTACCTTTTAATATCAGCATTAACTGCCTGCCATTAATCAAGCTTCAAGAAAAGTTTAGTTATATTTCTTGTGAATACTGTATAAAACTATTGAAGCAATAAACTTTATGTTGTGTTACTGTATACCAAGTTCCTTGTATACAACAATATACAAGGACAAGAATGTTGGTAGCGTTCACATTTACAAATCAATATCCAGTTGCTGTAGCCATTCTAAGAAGGGGGGTGTAGCACTGGTGACATCTTGGACTGGTCCATCATACTTCCTCAAAGGGCACCACTTCTCAATAAAGTGCTGCACTGACTGGAAAGGGGATCCGCAGTCACGGGCACGAGATTCTCAAAGTCCCCCTTATGTAGCATGGCATCACTATGTCTTTTCAAAATCCAGGTTTGACTCCATTTTTCCTGGATATTGAAGCCAGTTATGTCATACGATGTTGCGTTCCTTGATTTCAGACGAGAAGGACCTCATGGATTGGGAGATTCTGTGGATGATCAGGATGGTGTAACTTTTTCCACTCGCGTATAGTTGCTTCCTGTCATCTCAGTTCCGGAGGTGGTATGTTACTGATAGTATGTAGCTACAGGGTGTGATGTGTAGATAACCTACTCGTGGTGTACCCTGGGCAATGGACTGCTTATGCAAGATGGCTTATAGTCTACACAAATAAGTGACCGAACTAGATCCTGGATCTCTCACAGTCAATCAAAGTTACATCAGAAGATGTTGGCTTTCATTCATATTTGTTGATGTATTGAAGACATCTAGTAGTGCACTCTACCATAACTCAACAAGGCTGCATGAACACCACTTCTTCAGAATGTCTTTAAACCGGAAGCTGAGACTATAGATGATTATTATTGTTACTCATTTGCTCATTTATTTATTTATTTACTTATTTATTCATTTATTTGATTTCAGCCATCTATGAACCATGTAAAATAACTTAATGTTTTTGTCTCCTTTCATGATTTTCAGTCCTTTCAATATTTTTTCATACTTGCACAGTACTCTTTTCTTCTTTCATCCATCCCAGACATTTGCACATTCCTGTCCTTTTCCTGATAACTCACGAAATTTCTAATCCTAAATGCAGTTCAGTAGTGATTAATTGATCCTACTGCAAAATGTAAGCCTGTCGAGAGTGCCTGCTTTCGTAATCCTCATGTCTGCTAAATCCTTTTTCATTTCGATGAACCAACTTCTTTGTGTTCTAGAATTTTTGTCAAAATGATGAAATTATACTTAGTCTTTCGGGATTCATTCGGACCAAGTGACCATAAAAAATAAATTATTCTTTCCCTGAAGGCATCAGAAAATTTTTCAGTTTATTACTGATTCTCACCCAAGTACTTCCAACATTTCTTGGTCTAAGTATCTTCCTTAGTACTTTCCTTTTTCTCTAAGTTTTTAATTTTTCCTAACACTAAACATTCTGCTGCATAAAGGTATTCTGGTTTTATGACAGTGCTGTTGTGATCGATTTTTGTTTTTTTAAAGAAAGTGACTTTTTTATTGTAAATGTTTTTTATTAGCTGATAAGCCAATTCCAATTTCTAAGCACTAGTTTTGTTTGACTCTTTATATAGGCCGTTTGGCTGTGTTATCATTCCTAGGTACCATACTTGCCAACATTTAGAAACCAAAAATAGGAAGATTTTTTTAATTCTTGGATTTCATCACATATATTCCACCACGGTCTAGGTGAAAAACGTCAGGATAAAAGGCATATATATCTAGAGGTAAAATGCGAACTGACAATTAATTTTGAAACCTTAAACTAAGAAAACATAAAAATGATTACCTGAAAATGTACTTAATCTTTCTCATACGAATAATAATATTTATACCACACCGACATACGCAACAAAACGCATAATACCGTATTTTCTCGCGTAATTAAGGAACTTTTTGAAGAAAAATACAAGCGAAAACTTCAGATGCATAAATTATTCAAGGAATTCAGATATTTATAAATTATTTACATGGTTCAACTCATTTGCGGTTATTATCATTCGGCGTAAAATTCCGGCGTGAGATTTTTTTCTGAAAAGTCAAATAAGGTAAGTTCGACACGTGGATTTGACGTGCCGAAACATTCTTCCCGTTACGAGCTGACAATACGACCTGAAATGAAATAAACATGAACTAATAAAAGTGCAATTCATGTAATGTCATAACAATGACATACCGGGAAAAAGAAGAAAACTGTCCAACATGAGAAGGGGCCGGCATCGAAGGAGGGGCCCTGCTACATTACCCCAAATAGTTCGTATCCAATCTTGTGCGAGTCACGTGTCCATCCACCCTTTTTCTTGAATACGAACGTGCATCACCCGTGGAAATCTTGCTTTATGCATTGTTCTTAGTTTTAGAGCAATGTAAGTGAACGGCCACATTTGCATGTTTTCCCGCAGTGTAACTGCGGGAAAACACGCGCTAAAAATGCACAACACTGACTTTAATGGGACTGGCCACACTTGCGGGAAGACGACGCTGCGGGACAACGGACAAGGCGCGTCTTCAAGGTCGCCCGCTCGAGAATGGGCCGGAGTCCATTTTCTTTGCGTGTTTCCCGCTCTCCCGCTCAGCAGTGCCCGGCCACACTTGCGGGAAGAAGACGCTGCGGTTTCATTGTGCTCTTGTTCGTGTTTAAAACTTCAGAGAATGTTATACAGTGAACTGATAATTTTGGAGGTACAAAGGTACTCATGCCTTAACGACACCTTAATGTCAATGCGAGTTTTTCTTCCTCAGGAATACATTCCCGCAGCCTTGTGTTTCTTTCGCTGATACCATTTTTCAACATACAGAAAAGCAGTTTAAATAAGGTCACGGACATTCTGAAATACTCAAAAAAATATCTTGGTTGTCTTTTAGTTTATAGTATAGGAGCACAAATTGTCCATTTGATGACCTGTCACTTAATACAGGATGGATCCAATGTTTTCTTTGACGCTGACGACGGCGAAGAACAGCCAAGCACATAACACAACAACGGAATTATTATTTAAAAATGGAATGCCTTCTATATGAAGTGCAATGGCGATGTTTTGCTACTCACAATATACAACCAAAACCAAACCCCATTGCACTACAGCCCTTGAAGTGCCTTGGCCTACCAAGCGACCGCTGCTCAGCCCGAAGGCCTGCAAATTACGAGGTGTCGTGTGGTCAGTACGACGACTCCTCTCGGCCGTTATTCTGCGCTTTCTAGACCGGGGCCGCTATCTCACCGTCAGATAGCTCCTCAATTCTAATCACGTAGGCTGACTGGACCTCGAACCAGCCCTCAGGTCCAGGTAAAAATCCCTGACCTGGCCGGGATTGTGGTGGTGATGATTATTGTTTTAAGAGGAAGTACAACTAGGCAACCATCCTCTATATAACACTAATCAGAGGGAAAAAATGGAAGGGATCCAACACTTCGAAAAATAAAGATATCGGCCAAAGGAAGACAAGGGCCACGAAGGACGTGAAAATGAAAGACTCCCTAGCCCTCGCAAACCTAATAGCGTCGGGGTCGGAAAAGAACAAGAGTTGACGAAGAGACGTCGGATAGGATAGATGAAAGTCAGGAGCCTGGCACAAGTAAGTGGAAGCAATGCCAGGACTCAGCTAAGGGCCCCGTGGTCGCCAACCCACGCTCCGGAGTTCAAACCCCCTGGGTCCCCTTTTAGTCGCCTCTTACGACAGGCAGGGGATACTGTGGGTGTTATTCTACCGCTCCCACCCACAGGGGAGCCTGGCCGGGAATCGAACCCGGGGCCTCCAGGTAAGAGGCAGGCACGCTACTCCTACACCACGGGGCCGGCATCACAATATACAATACACTAATATAATCACGCCGTACAAACACGCAAGTGTGGCCACGTGCTGTCAAGTTGGTGAAAAACACGCAAAAATCCAGCGTGAACAAACCGCAAGTGTGGCCATCCCCCTCGCAGGTCGTCCAGCTGCGTGAAAAACACGCAGTCCCGCTGCGGGAAAACACGCAAGTGTGGCCGTACCCTAAGGTGGAAAGCTTTCTGCCATCAGCTCTTACAGCAAGCATTGCAATACATCGTTGTTTTTTGCTTCCGGTAGCAATATCCCTTTCTTATCGATTGTTTGGCTTGTGACATATGGAAAGTGATAGGCGTGTGACCTGCGGTTCCTATAAAAGAAATCAATATTCCTTCACTTTACGCTTCTCAATCAAAAAGTGATTAAAATGGTTGAAATCATTCGTCATTTCTTGGCATAATGTTATTCTTCGTCGAAGAGAAAGTCCATTTCTCTTCATAAAATTATTCAAGCCTCGGCTAATCTTCAAATTCGAGACACTGATTCCATGTGCAGCGGCTATTTCTCATTCTTTAAAATACAGCATTTCATGAGAAACGGCTTATCCAACGTTGCGGAACAAAATCATATATTTAAACAGATCCTCTTCTACTTGAGGAAACTTGCCGCTTTTTGGTCCGTGAAATGCTTTGCGAGACTAGTTGGGCGCTTGAAGTGCACTTCTGTTACCGCGGTAGCGCACGTTGCATTCGGACACTGTATATACTTGCGGTCCGCTGCCCTATTCCCGTATGATCACCGCCAGTTTGTATGATGCAGTATTACTCGAATACTGTGGACTGACAAACAGAATGTCCCGTACCCGAAACATTCGTAAAACTACTGCAGTGGGATTTCCTGCCGGCTAATAACAGCACGTTGCCCTGTATTTGGAAAGCTCGCTTTCGCAATACGAACCCTGCTACTTGAGTAGCCCCCTTAAAAACATTTAACTGATTAAAATTATGCACTTAAATACGCGAAACTACCACATACTAAACAATGCAATATGCCCCATACATTAACATACGACTTTGACAGAGGGGGAAAGCATTCGTCAACAGCGCGCGAACAACACAATAAAAAACTCATTATTTCGTCCTGATTAACTGAGTCGCTAGCGCGCGCAAGCCTCTCTTGCCCGGTGAGCGAGGAACACGTTACACGAAGGCGACGGACGAAACACTCATCAAATAAATACGCTTAAAAATGAGGTTTCGTAAATTACACAAGCACATAATAATTTATCGTTTATCCTAGGGGAAGAGTATTGGCCGTACTAGAGGTTATATTCGTCAAAAATAGAAATAAAAATAAATCGGAAGATCGGAAGACGAGTTAAAAACCGGTAAGTTTCTGGGTAAATCGGAAAGGTTGGCAGGTATGCTAGGTACTAATAATTTAATTTATTTACTCTACCGATTCTGCCGTATTGTGTGTTTAGGATTTCTGGAGCATTATTAATGCTTGTTACGAATTATATCTTTTCAAAATAAATTTGTAACTCTGCCTTTTCCCCTCTCTCTTTCAAAAGGTATATTTGTTCAGTTGCCAATTCAATGTTTTCTGAAGATAGTGTAAAGTTGTCTGCAAAAGCAAGACAATTAAGTTTCATATTTAACTTTCTATATCCTAAACTGATTTCTGAAGCTGTTTTTATCATCACCTTAATCATCATCAAAATCATCAACAGCATCGTGTAGTGGTCCCCTAATCAGCCTTCATGACCACCAGTCTTCATCAGATATCAGCTGTTTTGAAGCACAACAGTCTTTAAGAGTGAGATCTCATCAAGAAATCTTTAACTATTAAATAATGCAGTAGTTCCAGGACAAAAACACAAGATCTGGTGGTTATGGATGTAACATCTTGATAACTAAAGAGGAAGAGGAAGACACAAGGTCCATATGATTGAATGTGTTCATATAAAACAAGACTTGAAGGCAGACAAAGATTACAAATTTCATTTCAGGTGAGATTCTCTTCTTAAAGCACGCATTAGGTACTTTCATTTCATATCTGACATGGTCTGGTCTTGTTATCTTGAGTCAAGTTATCATTTTATGGTGACAAAGCCAATGGTTGTCCTATTATACAGGAATTGTATGATGTAGTAGTAGTAGTAGTAGTAGTAGTAGTAGTAGTAGTAGTAGTAGTAGTAGTAGTAGTAGTAGTCGTAGTACTGTAGTACTTAGAAACCTTAGTGTTAATGGCTATAGAGAAATGTATTCACAATGGATTACACGTCAGCTAATCAGTGAACAATATGAACAAATGATGAATATAAGCAGGAATCTCTTGGACTGTTATGTGAGAGACTGCGAGAATTACATCAACCTCAACAACAGGAATTGATCCCATCAAGCTATAACAAATACAGATTCAAATTCTCACCATGCTAAGGTTATAGACTGCCATATTCTTGATGACAGGATGGTTAATCAATAGATATAGGCCTATCAAATATCAGTCTGGCAAAAGAATATAAATAAACACACATACCACTATATAAGGGTCCTCAACATTAATTACCTAAAAGGAAGTCTTCAGACAGAAAAGCAGAATCCAATCTTTATAGTTAATTATGTTAATAGTATGTAGGATACAGTTTATAAGATTTTCAGAATCCACTATAGCAAAGCCTATCATGTGAAAATGGAGGTTGAGAAAAAGTAACACTGGTAGCTAGGTTAGGATCATCAGAACTCAACTACATTCAACAGAAGATGAAAGCAGCATATGAGATTTTCAAGTCAACCAATTCAGAATATCATTAAAATGAGTACAAATTCCTCAGAGCTCACTAAAGAGAGAATATTCCTGAATTAAAGGTTGAAAATGTTACTAGAAAGCTAACAAAATCCAGTAGCTTGACTAAATCCACATGGAGAACTGTAAAGGAAATAAGAGAGGGAGATGAACTTCACGATGACATTCCTAAATAAATACCTTTAAAAATGAACTATTCTACAATTACCCACCCACAAGAAGTGTGCACTACTGTCAATAAATTCTTTGGTAATGTCACTAATGGAACTACAGTCGAGTCGCCACCTGTCCGGCTTTGATGTTTCTCAGACAGTGTTGTCGATTTTGAACTGTGCAATATAAACATGCGAACTTGCAAAATATTTCAGGCAGACATAGATCAGATTCTGTATTAATGCAATGGAAATGTGATCTGGAAATATGTGAAAAGTACCTCTAAGATACTGAAAACCAAGAATAGTGAAAACATAATACCAAAATGTTCCAATAGGAACTAACACCACTCAGATAATAATATAAATATAATAACAAAACTTTCTAGTCAAAAATTAAGAATAATCAGACAACAGACTGTCATAACAAAAGAATACGATAAACGTAATAATAAAATAATGACATTAAAACCTGAAATAATAAAATATCGCAATAAAATGGAACAAACTATCTACTCACATTAACTAATCCAAAGGGAATATGCCACACTCCTCGTGAACATCGGTGTCTTCGCCCTTATTGCTAGTACCACTGGAGTCACTGCTGCCATCCTTCTTGATGGAAATAAGTTCTCTCAGTACTTTACCTACACTATCGAATAAGCCGGATTCTTCCTACGAGGAAAGTAGTTTTTTACGCCTGGGAAATTCCCTCCTCTTATAATAACTATAAATGTTGCCTTATCGCATCCTTCTGAAATGAACCTAGTGATGTCTCGGTCTACGTTTTTCAGGTGTACACAGCACTTTAGAAGGTGTATTAAGATCCACTAGACACTTCTTTCGTCACATTTTTTACAGTTTTCTTATCCATTTTTAAAATGTCACAAACTCTATCCACCACTTTTGTAAAAGAAAGAAGTGGCCTGCTGTTATCACACGCTTTCAAAATATTTGTGTAGAAACAAATTCAAAGCTTTGGCTCTTATAACAACTGGGTTCCCACCCCCCACTTTAATTGTTTCTGATGAGCTACTGGCCATGTCACAATAACAATATAAGGTTTACAAACACTGTGCACTTCATGCAGGTTAGACAGCAACTGAGGCCACGTGCTTCTCTTCAAACAAGTGCCATCACTGCGCCAGAAGTTGATGAGACCCATTATGACGTGAACAGTGATTGGTATTTGCTGTTAAATCTTACATCTGGCATACCAGTCATGCCAGGCATAGCAAACCATGACAATTATTCAGTCTAGTAATTTTTGCAGTAAAATAAATAAATTAAATAAATAACATCAAATAGACGAAGTGTGCTGGTTTTTGTTATTTTATATTACAATCATACAGCATAATGTAATTCATAGTAAGTTTTCAAGATTTGATCTACAGCTTCAAATCAATACTGGTTGGCAATACTATTCTCTCCTCTCTCTTTTATTTACATCACAATCTGTCAGGGCCAGACAGCAGGTGACTCTACTATAATACAGGAAATTGTCCTTATGAGATTAACAACCTTCCTAGATTAGGTAAATCAGTTTACTGTACTTATTCCCTGTGACTGCCCAACAATTAGAATCAGCCATTGACAGCCTAGGAAATTCTTCTTCAACTGGGTGGGATGGAATCTCTTCAAAATTATTGAAACATTGCAAGTATGACACTTTATCCCACTAATGTACCTTGCAGACCAAGCGCTAATCAATGGAATCTTCCCAGAATGTCTGAAAACTACTAGGTATCATTAAACTTGTTCATAACAAAGTAGCAGCCAAAAATATAACCTACAGGCCAATAACTTCTGCTTTAGGTAAACTCCTTGAGAAAATTCTTTTAAATCATCTACTTGCATTTTTTGCGAAATATTCCCTTCTTGGAAATTTTTAACATGGATTCAGGAAAGGTTTGTCAACTGTTACTGCTCTAGTAGCTTTTACTAATAATGTTTAAAAAAATCTATCATAATAATTTTGTTAGTACAATACTTTTAGACTTATCTAAAGCCTTTAGATAGTGTAGTCCATGACCTATTGCTAAAGAAACTAGAACACTATGGTGTCCATGGTGTCACTTTACATCTGCTATTAAAACAGCGTAAGAAGTGCATTGAAGTAAATTATGAAATAGATTACACGGCAAAAACAGATTGTCCTTTGCAATCACAAATAGCGTATTCCATAAGGTACTATTTTGGGACTTTTTCTCTATCCTCTGTATGTTAATGAAATGCCAGAACTTGTAAACTATACCATTGTATCCTATGCAGATGACATCTCTTATTACAAGGGGAAAAGATAGGGTATCAATGGCACAAAATCTTAATACATCTTTATATCTTTAAAACATAACAACAGATTTTTCACTTCCAATTTCCTTATGGTGAATCCTCCAAAAATAATGTGGTGAAATTCGATTTTAAAAGGGATTGCAATGATGATATAAGTATTCAGCTAAATTGCACATACCTTCAAACAACAGATTGAACTAAATTCTTAGGCATTGTTCTAGATAGTTATATGTCTTAGAAGAATCATGTTAATTATATCTGTAAAAAGTTAACATCTGGAATATTTTTATTACATAGGCTATCAAAAATTTTAGGTACAAATGGTTTACTAAAAGTGTACCATGCAGCAATATACCCTCACTTCAGCTATGGGATATTTTTCTGGGGTTGTGTGGCAAATTAATATTTAGAACAACTTTTCATTCTACAAAAGCAAGCTCCAAGGATCATCTTTCGCATTCCAAATCGAAGTACTTGCAAACACTGTTTCATAACTTTTAATATTATGACACTTTCTTCCATACACTGAATGTCTATACATCTATTCTGTTTATTAACAGATGGGCTGAGTGGCTCAAACGGTTGATGCAATGGCCTTCTAACCCCAACCTGGCAGGTTCGATCCTGGCTCAGTCCAGTGGTAATACGTTAGCCTCGTGCTGGTAGATATATTGGTACATAAAAGAACTCCTGCGGGAAAAAATTCTGGCACCTCGGCATCTCCGAAAACCATCATGAATAGTTAGTGGGACGTAAAAAAATAACATTATTACTGCTTATTAACACAATAATATAGGACAGAAGCCTTGAATTCAAAATGAGTTATAACCTATGTGAAAAGTATTCTTTCTTTCTTTTTTTTTTTTTTACAACTGGCTTTATGTCGCACCAACATAGATAGGTCCTATGGCGACGATGGGACAGGAAAGGCCTAGGAGTGGGAAGGAAGTGGCTGTGGCGTTAATTAAGGTACAGCCCCAGCATTTGCCTGGAGTGAAAATGGAAAACCACAGAAAACCATCTTCAGGGCTGCCGACAGTGGGGTTCAAACCCACTATCACCTGGATGAAAGCTCACAGCTGCACGTCCGTAACCGCATGGCTAACTCGCCTGGTACACAGTAATATAATGACAATAAGTAACAGTGAGATCCACAATTATAACACAAGAAATTGAAATGATTACCGAACGAGTTTCCACCGCACTAAAAAGAGACCTTAGTACATATGTGAAGGGTATGTTACACCATAACAAACTGCCCAAGAATATACAAATCTAAATGGTAAAATGCTTCAAAAGTCATTAAAAGATCACTTAGTTAACAGGTGTCTGTGCACCATAAATGAAATATAAATCAAAATGTGTGGTTTTTCATGTGTATATATATTGGAATAGGCCTCTATGTTCTTTGTTGTATATAGGGTATAGCTTGATGCTATCTGACAACTGTGAAGTTACATAAACAAAAATTGAAAATTGAATTGAATTCTCAAAGGGTGTGATGGAGGATGAAAATTAGGTAATACAACTCAGTAACAAAATATGTAGATGAAATAGTGTCATACATCCTTACCTCATCAGAAAAGAGTGGTGATAAAGAATACTCGCTTCTCAGGAAAAGTTATGGTGACAATCTTCTGGGCCAGACATGACGCTGATCTGACAAATTTCCTTGAATGCTATGCAATACTAAACAGTGCTCACTATGTGTAGATGTTAAAGAAACTAAAGCATTTACCAGCTATTCTATTTTCACCAAGAAAGACTAAACACTACTACAAGTTGTTTTAATACATTCTTAAAACTGTTTCAGATTAGGCTTTATTTCTTTCTTCCAGCCTCTCTATGTTAAAAGCTTTCAGTATTTTAACATAAATTGAAATTCATTTTTTAAAACACTTCCAGAAATCCATAAACCTCAACATTTTCATAACTCAACACCCTCTCAGTCCACAACAGGTTGAGTTTTGAGGCTCTACTGAATTATATTTTTTATGAAAAATATGTATTTAATTCATAATTTGTATGGGAATCATACTTTAGCACCATCGAAACTGGAAATAAGGGTAACCTATCCTGTACACATCAAACCTAAACAAATGTGTACTGAGTTTCATCAAAGAATACATGTATGAGCATTTGTAAAGGAAATTTAATTCCGAATTCTTGTAATCTTGTAAGCATGCTACTTTTCTTTGGAAGAATAACAGTTTACCCGTTATTTAGGTTTTAGTTTGATAAGAGCGTGCACCAAAATTGAGAAATAGGTAAATGTCATTTAATATCCAGTTGTACATTTTTGCTATAGTGGCTCCCCACTCTTTTCTGATGACACAATTTCATCAACACATTTTTTTTACTGAGTTGTGTATGAATACCTAAGTTTCATCCTCCATCACAACCATTGAGAATTCGATTCAATTTTCATTTTCTACCACCTTCAAATACCACCGAACTGAGTCAGGAATGAACATGCCAAGTTGAGGTCAGAAGGCCAGTGCCTCAACCGTCTGAGCCACTCAGCCTGGCTCTACCATTTACAATTTTATAATATGTCAATATAGCAAAAATGCACAACTGGACATCAAATGACATTGAAATATTGGAAATAATCCAAGCCCATTCAAAGTGTTGGCCATTAGTTTATTCAGGGTGAAGCCAAACTCCACCGACAAACTTTTGGAGGTTATTCACTTGGCAGGTTCGATCCTGGCTCAGTCCGGTGGTATTTGAAGGTGCTCAACTACGTCAGCCTTGTGTCAGTAGATTTACTGGAACGTAAAAGAACTCCTGCGGGACTAAATTCCGGCACCTCGGCGTCTCCGAAAAGAGTAGTTAGTGGGATGTAAAGCAAATAACATTATTATTGGAGGTTATTCAGGGATACCTTCTGAGTATATTGGTATAAGGGACCTGTGGTCTTTGGTGGCTCATTACAGAGTAATAATGTAATTATGATTTATTCAGTTTGTTACCCCAATCATCCTTATGTCTGTAAAACTACCTTCACAATAGTGAAAAAGCCTGTATTATGCAACAACCAAAACATACAACACAAAACATAGAGTAATGCAACAACCCTCAGATAAAATACGTACACTTTTATCACAGTGCATTCAATCTGTATACAGTACACTGACTGCAAAACTGTTCCCTTCCAGGTAACAACTCCAGGTAGTTGGCTTCCAGCAAGTCAAACAACTCCTGTGAGACAAAATTTCGACAACCTGGCCTCTATTATTTATAAGCTTCATTTCCGTATTGATTGGTATCACTGTACAAAAATAATATGAGTCACCACCTTATCAATACACTAATTTATTTACTAACCTGGCCTCTGTCAAGAACTAGCATTTAGGACAGACAAAACAAACATTACTTTTGTTGTTATTATTGTAGCAGAGGTACACCTTCTCCATCTGCGCTGTGAACCCTGAACTACGCATCTGAAAATACTTGGACCTCTAATCTTTGGATGTCTTTACCATCGGCCTATGTGCCCCCTCTGGCGGGAGGACGGTCAATTTTTTTGAAGGGAACTTGCTATTGTCCAAGTTGGTAAACCTTAAGCATAACGAGTAGAAGAGAAAGTGTGAGCTCTTAAGTTGTCCCCTGTTGGCTAGCATAGGGACTGTGATGAATCGTCCCCTAGGGGCAGCACCGTTGCTATCTGAGGGTTGGTATCTGTAGCTGGAATATGGTTACGTTCTGTAGTGTTCTTCTGTGAAGGCAAAAACTTAATTGTCATGGATTATTGTTAAGTGAAAGTGAAGAGCATGTGATTTGGTGATGGTATTCTTTTATTTAGTGTAAATATAGTGCTGAGTTCATAAAACTTACAAAAATACCAATGAGGAAAAAATGCCTACTTGCTTCGTTCCAAGATGCAAGTCTGGCAACAAAACTACGAAATGTAAACACTTCTTCAAACCACCTAAAAACGAAGCAGAATTTTCAAAATGGGAAAAGGCGTTTCCCAGACAGGACGAAAAGCTTTCTGGTAAGTGTTATGTGTGTGATTCAAATTTTTCTGTTTAATTTATTGTTAAGTCAGATTCATTTGTAATAAAAGGCGAACAGGTAGAAATTCCTAGAGATAGATGGAAACTGAAAACTGGCGCTGTCCCTCATATATTCCCCAATTTGCCACAATCTCTCATGAAACAATTAAACAAACTAAAATCACCCCGTAAAAGACAGCCTTCCGAAGATGGAGGAAGGTTCAAGAAACAAATCACACAGGCCTCGCCGCGAATTAACTTTCGAAGCTTTTTCTGAGTGTGCTAAAAGAAATGAAATAGATTCATACACATCTAAAAAGACAATAAGCTCACTTAGAAACAGAGTAAAGAGACAGGGTCGTATATAATGACTATTCGTAATAAATTGAAAATTGCTAATGCTAAGATTTTGTTGCTAGAAGAACTAAGAGATTCCAAATTACAGCCAAATTATTGAAGTGAGCTGACATTAAGCAGAAAGCAAAAGGTGATAATTGACACCATGCTAAAAAAATGTCAGCTAAGAAATAAGAAAGGGTTGAGATATGATAATGAATTCCTTTTAGATAGTCTCTTGTTTAAAATTAAATTACCTAAGGGCTATAGACACTGTTTAAGGCATGACATGCTTCCTCTTCCTTCGGAGGCTCACCTGTGAAAATTAGTTGAAGGTCTTAAGTGCCCTTACAGGGTGAACACCCATGCCATTAGTGCTATTGAGAACTATTTCTGCGATGAGAAGAGTGAAAACAATCACATGGGAATTCTCATATATGACAAAGTAAAACTGAGAGAAGAGGTTCAGTTTAACACCAACTGATCAAAATTGATGGATTCGTAAATTTAGGAGAACACACCCAAGAACACGGGAAAAATAAACTCTCAAATCATGCATTAGTGTTCATGTTTGTGCTCCTATTGCATAATTGGGTTCAACCGGTTGCTGTGTATGCATACCGTAATTCCACACCTGGTGATATTTTGTCACGAATTTTAATCCAGGTGGTCTTACAAGTGGAGCAAAATGGCGCAGACTAATAGGTTTCACCTCAGACGGAAGTCAGTCTAATAAAAACGTGTGGAAATGTTTAGGAATAAATGGAAAAAGTAGGGAAGGTCGTGTGCTCTATTTCTAATCCTTTTGATTCAAGTAGGAGACTTTGGGCCTTTTCAGATGCTGTACATATAATTAAGTGCATCAGAAATAATTTTCATGACAAAAGGCAAATCTGTTACAATAATGAAGTTGTGGACTTTAAATTCTATCGACAAGTTTTTGAAATGGATAACTGCCATAAATTTGCAGGTTTGAAAGTTTGCCACAAGCTAACGTCTGCACATATAGACCCCAATTCATTTCAGCGCATGAACGTTAGACTTGCTTTTCAGTTATTTGGTAATTCTGTTGCAAATGGCATAAAGTTCTTTAGACAAATAAACTCGGAGGGATTTGAAGTCAGCGAACCGACAGAAACGTTCACAAGGGAATTGAACATCCTAATAGTTGTATTAAATAATTCTACACCAGCAGGGGCTCTTTATAAAGATTCAATAGGGCATCAAACCGTAATAAAATGGAGAGATAACCTCAGTGGGAAGAATATTACTTATGCTTCAGAAAGAACTCTTGAATCCCTAAGAGTAACATTTGAGAGCACCATACAGGTGTCCGAGTATTTATGGAATAATGGATTCCGATTTGTGCTCACAGCCAAATTTAATCGAGATCCAACAGAACGGCATTTTGGTATACTACGCTCATTAAGTTGTGATGACCACCCTTCAACAATAGATTTTCTGAATTTACACATGTTGCAGTCTATTTATATCCCATCCAAACTTGCCCTGTCATCGGGTAGTAATTGTGAGCCCAAATTTGAACTGACATTGACATAATTCGTCAATCAAATGAGAACACTGGCTAAGAAGACAGAAGAGACAAATAAGGTTGTAGTAGAAAATGCACAAAATAAAATAAGACAAGCACTAGACTTCACTGAGGACATGGATGACCTCTTACCGGACTGGGAGAACAATTTAGGTCTAATTAACAGCGATAGCCGCAGTATTGCAAAGGAGTGTTTGATTTATTATCTAGGAGGATATATAATACGCAATGTATCCAAGGTCACAAAATATCGTACATGTGTCAGCCTGCTTTACGGAAAGCCTACAGAAGAACTACTTACCGCAACCCTCACATTTATTAGGGACTATAGCAATAAATACAGCAGTGACAGCACTTTCCTCAACCATCCTTCAAGAGCAGTTTATAATGTGTTTGAGCAAGTTGAATGTGTAGTGGAACAAACTCTCCTGTGAACATAATCTATGGGGCAATATATTTTACGAGTGTTTGGACAGTTTGCACAGTATCACTATTAATTCAAAAGAATTAGGATGCTGCGATGACCATGTTGCGGACGTTATCCCTAAACTTGTGTTACATTATATGAAATGTCGATTTTATTTTGTAACAAGACAGATGAGATCTTCTAAGACCACAAAGCCTACCTGGAAGCTATCTAAACTATCTGACAACTGACTTCTGGAATTGTAAGCAAAAGGACAATATTTTGCATGCAATAATTGTATTTTATTCGTATGCTGACTTGTAAGCTCAACCTCAAATACTGCTGGGAGAGCGGCCTAGCAGAGGAACCGATGAACTAGGGGAGTGATCACACTTCTTCCTTCTACTGGCTATGCCTTAAGTGTTTGTAAATTGTTTTTTTAAATGTGCTGAGGTGGTCAGCACTACAACAGCTCTCTTCTTCCTTACGTTAAGAACCAATTAGAAATTTTTGTATATATTTTTGTAGCCAATTAAAAATTGGGGGTGTGTACAGGCATTCTGCCTAGGTCAAGAGAGTTCTGGAACATTCCCCTCTGAGTTGCTATAAAAGCTAGGCAGTTTAGGGCCATATTGTCATCTTCATCGTTCCAGTCGAAGTGTGTGTACGGCAAAGTAGGGGGCAGGGGCAGCCTTGCCATTGTCGGAAGGCCCAACAGCTCAAGGTAATGGCAGACATCTTTTAATAATAGATAGCTCCAGGCAGATAACTTGAGGGGAAGGTTTCAAACTTCTTTCTTAATATAAAATTCTGAAGTTTAATATCACCTTTTAAATGAAGATTTTCAGGCAAGTCTGAAGACTTTGTTCAATCCCTACCAGGAAATATGTAACTTAGGGAATAAAAGAGCATCCACCCTCTATTAATTCCCATTCAACTTGGTATGGGGGTGACTATAATTTTCTACGACTCTTAATTTTTCTAAACTATTTTGGTACTTAATATGTCACGATCTAGTCACCCCTCAGTAGTACAGGCTTAGCCTCTGTAACTTCGGGCCATAAGCCCATGTAGGATTTTAAGTATATTTCTTCTTATTCTTGCTAGTTGCTTTACGTCGCACCGACACAGATATGTCTTATGGCGACGATGGGACAGGAAAGGGCTAGGAGTGGGAAGGAAGCGCCGTGGCCTAAATTAAGGTACAGCCCCAGCATTTGCCTGGAGTGAAAATGGGAAACCACGGAAAACCATTTTCAGGGCTGCCGACAGTGGGGTTCGAACCTACTATCTCCCGAATACTGGACACTGGCCGCACTTAAGCGACTGCAGCTATCGAGCTCGGTAAGTATTTCCAAAAGGAGTGCAACTGTTTTGACTCCTAGCATTTTGTTTGTAACTGATCATCCTAAACCTTTTCTTTTGTACTTCTAGACCATTTAGAATGGGCACTCATTGCTCATGTTCAATTTTCATTATTTATAGACGGGTGTGTCTGTCAAGCTGAAATGACAGTAAACACAGTTTTTGAACTTTACCTAGTGTAAATTTGGATAAGAAATTGGTGCCTCGAAGAGGCTGGATTGTATCAATGTTTGAAGCTCAAAGTACTATACGATGTAAGCGACTGGAGCAAATATGCTCTTTGAAATAATGTACCTTTACAGCTATCATGCTCATTCATTTGTAAACTACTGTATTGAAAATCTTCTCCATTGTACCCGATTTTTGACTTTAAGTCATAGTTGTTATCAGAGCTGTCAAGCTCATCATTATTCCATTTAACTGTTATTTGTTGCTGTTCATTCAATTTATCTATCAAATTTTAAACTCAAAGAAAAAAGGAAGGAAATAAAATTTCAAATTTAGTGCTTTAACTTATACTCAGATCTTTTCTCTGTCCACCCATTCACCCTGGCACCTTCTTACACCTCCGTAAACCATGGAAACCCCGGAACAATTATTATTATTATTATTATTATTATTATTATTATTATTATTATTATTATTATTATTATTATTATTATTATTATTATTATTTTCAGTGCAATACAGATACAAAGCTAAATGGGGCAACAAACCAAACAAAATGCAATTACTCTGTAACCAGCCACCAAAGATTATGGGTCCACTATACTGATATACTCTGAAGGTATCCCTGAACAACCTCTGAAAATTTGTCAATGGAGTTCGGGTTTGGAAGGGTAATAGGGAGGTACATTCAGGGAAACGGGATGGCCTAGGGAGTGGTGATAAGGGAACAGGGAACTGGAAATCAAGTAGGGATGACATAAAATTGTTAGTGTTTAACTGTAGAAGTATTGTAAAGAAAGGAATAGAATTAAGTAATTTAATAGACATATATTTACCAGATATTGTAATAGGAGTTGAATCATGGCTGAGAAATGATATAATGGATGCAGAAATTTTTTCAAGGCACAGGAGTGTGTATCGTAGAGATAGGATAGGAATGGTGGGAGGGGGAGTATTCATTCTGGTGAAAGAAGAATTTGTAAGCTACGAAAAAGTTAAAGATGAGACACATGAAATTCTAGGTGTAAGGCTCATTTCTAAAGATAATAGGCAACTTGATATATTTGGAGTGTACAGATTGGGAAAGGGTAGCACTGACACGGATTCGGAATTATTTGATAGGATAGTCAGCTATGTGGGAAACGACATGGAAAGAAATGTGATTGTAGCGGGAGATCTGAATTTGCCAGATGTCAATTGGGAAGGAAATGCGAACGACAGGAAGCATGACCAACAAATGGCAAATAAGTTAATATGGGAAGGACAGCTGATTCAGAAAGCGATGGAACCAACCAGAGGAAAAAATATCCTGGATGTCGTGCTGATAAAACCAGATGAGCTCTATAGGGAAACTGAAGTAATAGATGGTATTAGTGATCATGAAGCTGTTTTTGTCGTAGTTCAAAATAAATGTGATAGAAAGGAAGGTCTTAAAAGTAGGACTGTTAGGCAGTACCATATGGCTGATAAAGCAGGCATGAGGCAGTTTGTAAAAAGTAACTATGATCGGTGGAAAACGGTAAATAAAAATGTAAACAGACTCTGGGATGGGTTTAAAGAAATTGTTGAGGAATGTGAAAACAGGTTTGTACCTTTAAGGGTGGTAAGGAATGGTAAAGACCCACCTTATTATAATAGAGAAATAAAGAGACTAAGAAGGAGGTGCAGACTGGAAAGAAATCGAGTTAGAAATGGCTGTGGAAGTAAGAAGAAATTGAATGAACTTACTAGAAAATTGAATCTAGCAAAGAAGGCAGCTAAGGATAACATGATGGCAAGCATAATTGGCAGTCATACAAATTTTAGTGAAAAATGGAAGGGTATGTATAGGTATTTTAAGGCAGAATCAGGTTCCAAGAAGGACATTCCAGGAATAATTAATGAACAAGGGGAGTGTGTATGTGAGGATCTTCAAAAGGCAGAAATATTCAGTCAGCAGTATGTAAAGATTTTTTTTTTTTTTGCTAGGGGCTTTACGTCGCACCGACACAGATAGGTCTTATGGCGACGATGGGATAGGAAAGGCCTAGGAGTTGGAAGGAAGCGGCCGTGGCCGTAATTAAGGTACAGCCCCAGCATTTGCCTGGTGTGAAAATGGGAAACCACGGAAAACCATCTTCAGGGCTGCCGATAGTGGGGTTCGAACCTACTATCTCCCGGATGTAAGCTCACAGCCGCGCGCCTCTACGCGCACGGCCAACTCGCCCGGTATGTAAAGACTGTTGGTTACAAGGATGATGTCGAGATAGAGGAGACTAAGGCCAAAGAAGTAATAAAATTTACATATGATAACAATGACATTTACAATAAGATACAAAAGTTGAAAACTAGAAAAGCGGCTGGAATTGATCAGATTTCTGGGGATATACTAAAGACAATGGGTTGGGATATAGTACCATATCTGAAGTACTTATTAGATTATTGTTTGGTTGGAGGAGCTATACCAGATGAATGGAGAGTTGCTATAGTAGACCCTGTGTATAAAGGAAAGGGTGATAGACATAAAGCTGAAAATTACAGGCCAGTAAGTTTGACATGCATTGTATGTAAGCTTTAGGAAGGCATTCTTTCTGATTATATTACACATGTTTGTGAAATTAATAACTGGTTCGATAGAAGGCAATTCGGTTTTAGGAAAGGTTATTCCACTGAAGCTCAACTTGTAGGATTCCAGCAAGATATAGCAGATATCTTGGATTCTGGAGGTCAAATGGACTGTATCGCGATTGACCTGTCTAAAGCATTTGATAGGGTGGATCATGGGAGACTACTGGCAAAAATGAGTGCAATTGGACTAGACAAAAGAGTGACTGAATGGGTTGCTATATTTCTAGAAAATAGATCTCAGAGAATTAGAGTAGGTGAAGCTTTATCTGACCCTGTAATAATTAAGAGGGGAATTCCTCAAGGCAGTATTATCGGACCTTTATGTTTTCTTATATATATAAATGATATGAGTAAAGGAGTGGATTAGGAGGTAAGGCTTTTTGCGGATGATGTTATTCTCTATAGAGTGATAAATAAGTTACAAGATTGTGAGCAACTGCAACATGACCTCGAAAATATTGTGAGATGGACAGCAGGCAATGGTATGTTGATAAGCGGGGTTAAAAGTCAGGTTGTGAGTTTCACAAATAGAAAAAGTCTTCTCAGTTTTAATTACTGCATTGATGGGATGAAAGTTCCTTTTGGGGATCATTGTAAGTATCTAGGTGTTAATATAAGGAAAGATCTTCATTGGGGTAATCACATAAATGGGATTGTAAATAAAGGGTACAGATCTCTGCGCATGGTTATGAGGGTGTTTAGGGGTTGTAGTAAAGGAGAGTGTATATAAGTCTCTGGTAAGACTCCAACTAGAGTATGGTTTCAGTGTATGGGACCCTCACCAGGATTACCCGATTCAAGAACTGGAAAAAATCCAAAGAAAAGCAGCTCGATTTGTTCTGGGTGATTTCCGACAAAAGAGTAACGTTACAAAAATGTTGCAATGTTTGGGTTGGGAAGAATTGAGAGAAAGAAGAAGAGCTGCTCGACTAAGTGGTATGTTCCGAGCTGTCAGCGGAGAGATGGCGAGGAATGACATTAGTAGACGAATAAGTTTGAATGGCGTTTATAAAAGTAGGAAAGATCACAATATTAAGATAAAGTTGGAATTCAAGAGGACAAACTGGGGCAAATATTCTTGTATAGGAAGGGGAGTTAGGTATCGGAATAACTTACCAAGGGAGATGTTCAATGAATTTCCAATTTGTTTGAAATCATTTAAGAAAAGGCTAGGAAAGCAACAGGTAGGGAATCTGCCACCTGGGCGACTGCCCTAAATGCAGATCAGTATTGATTGATTGATTGATTGATTGATTGATGTTTTTTGCTTCCGGTAGCACGTACGATAACACTGTATGTTCCTTTCTTATCGATTGTTTGACTTTGTGGCATATGGAATCTGATTGGAGTCTGACCTGCAGTTCCTATAAGGGAGATTAAATATTCCCTCACTTTACGCTTCTCAATCACAAAGTGATGGAAATGGTTGAAATCATTCGTCATTTTTTGGCATAATGGTGTTTTTTCGTCGAAGAGAAAATCCATTTATCTTCATAAAATTAATCAAGCCCCGGCTAACCTTCAAATCCGAGACACTGATTCCATATGCAGTGGCTTTTTCTCATTCTTTAAAATACAGCATTTCGTGAGAAACAGCATAACTAACAAAAGCATTCATTTAAGCAGATTCTCCTCTAGTTGCGGAAACTTGCCATTTTTTGATCTGCGAAATGCTTTGCGAGACGTGTTGGCCGCTTGAAGTGCACTTCTGTTACCGCGGTACGCACATTTCATTTGGACACTGAATACTTGCTGCCCGCTATCCTATTCCCGTATGTTTCGGCGTAACTGATCACCGTGAGTTTGTATGATGCAATATTACTCGAATACTGTGGACTGACAAACAATTTTGAGGTCACACAATGTCCCGTACCCGAAACACTCTTAAAACTAGTGCAGTGGGATTTCCTGCCGGCTAATAACAGCACGTTGCCCTGTAATTGGAAGCCTGCTCCTTGAGTAGTTGACAACTTTATTTCGAAACGCGTCCGGAACTGCGTGTTGGATGTTCGAAGTTGTGGGTGCGTCAAATACGCGAACATTTCTTTTTCTCCACTTTGGACCCAAAAATATTAGGATGCATACATTGTGCAAGGCCGTTAATTGCGCGAGAAAATACGGTAGTATCCTTTATCAGACGGTAAAATGAGCGGAAATGTTTAGGTCTCTGAAACTTGGAGATAACGTTAGTTATATTTTTTGGCCATAACAAGAAAAGAAAATACCAGAAACTGTCACCAACACAACCCCCGAAAAAACCACTCGACTCATCAAAATTATGCACTTAAATACGCGGAACTATCACATACAAAACAATTAAATATGTCCCATGCATTATTAAAATACGACTTTGACAGAGGGGGAAAGCATAGAAATGCAAGAAAAAAAACACGTGGCATATAACTCCGACGAAACTACGCATAGAAACAATGTTACAGCGCGCGAACAGTGCAATATACTCATTCTTTCGTCCCTATTAACTACTGTAAGTCGCTAGCGCGCTCTAGCCCGCTTGCTTGCATTACGACTGAGGCCCCGAATCCCCAGCTGTTTAAAGCGCACACGCTGTTGTAGTGAGCGGGAAACACGATACACGAAGGCGGCGGACGAAACACTCACGAAATAAAGCATCAAATAAATATGCTTGAAAACGAGGTTTTGTAAATTACACAAGTTTATCCTAGGGCAGGGCCTCTCAAACACCCAAAATCTCACCCAAGCAAACAGCGGCGCAGAGTTCCTGTGCACAGTACATTGGTCCTGCTCGGCCTGGCTCGGACCAACGCTTCGTCTCTGGGCTACTCGGCTAAGCTCGGTTCAACTCAGCTCGGATTTGGAGCGCTACGGAGCAAGTGAGGAAGAGGAAGACAGGGGAAGCGAGCGAGACAGGCGTGGAGAAAGAGAGACACAGCGCTATTGCTCCAAATCGAGGAGTGGGGGTCTGCACTGTGGTCAACCAAGCAAAGTCGTCTTTTGCATGGTGCACAGTGCATGCACCAGGCGCATGCACTCTGAGAGGCCCTGTCCTAGGGGAAGAGTATTGGCCATACTAGAGGTTATATTGGTCCAAAATAGGAAGAAGTATACGTAAAAATAAATCTGAAGACGAGTTAAAACCGGAAAGTTTCCAGGTAAATTGGAAGGGTTGGCAGGTATGCAAAGGCACCCAAGTCAAATGTGTGTAGTATGGATAGGCAACAAGGAAAATGTGTAAAAAGTGCATTGATGGATGCAACATGTTCTGTTCGGAAGCATTTCACATGCTTTAGAATGCATTGTAAAGAGCATCAATCACAGTAGATGCATGGCATCTGCTGTTGTAAATTGGATTGGACTGTTGTAACCTCATTGTTACTATTTATTCTCCAAATGTCAATATTATGGCTCTTTTAGTCATTCATGTAGGTAATGTATCTAAAAAATTTAAAAAAAGGATTTTGTATAAGTAAAGGTTAGAGAAGGATGACGGATGAAATTTTTTGAAATGTCCAAGTTATCCAACCCATTCATGCCCACTGTCTGCACGCGTCGAGACAGAAAACCTTGTGACTTAGATGTTGATTCCCATAGGGAACATGAAATATTTGTCCTGAATGAGTAAATTTATAATACCAATATAATGGTCCGTTATTGGACATTATAAATTTTCCAGCTAACTCATTCTTAGTTGCCTGCGTTTCGTCTTCATGTGCTAAGTTGGGCTCATCAGGTGGTAAATAGCACACCTACCAAGACGCAAGGTTAGTGCATACCGTGCAGGCCACTGCATAGGCTACTTGAAGCCACCAGTGGTAGTGCCAATGCACTATGAGAGACTATGTCTCACTTCCAAAAATTGATGCTTGCCTGGCCATCAGATGACATAGATGTTGATTCCCATAGGGAACATGAAATATTTCATGTATCTAAAAAATTAAAAAAAAAAAAAAAAGGATTTTGTATAAGTAAAGGTTAGAGAATGATATCAATATTTCATGTTCCCTATGCGAATCAACATCTATGTCATCTGATGGCCAGGCAGGCATCAATTTTTGGAAGTGAGACAGTCTCTCATAGTGCATTGGCACTGCTGGTGGCTTCAAGTAGCCTATGCAGTGGCCTCCACGGTATGCACTAGCCTTGTGTCTTGGGTGGTGTGCTAAGTCCCAACTGACGAGCCCAACTTAGCACACAAGGACGAAACGCAGGCAACCAAGAATGAGTTAGCTGGAAAATTTATAATGTCCAATAACGGACCATTATATTGGTATTATGGAAAACCTTGATGCGAACAATTTGAAAAATCATAAAATCAAATTTCTGTTATTATTTTGATTGTTAGAACCATTTTTAAAACTATGATTAAATATTCCAAAAAATAATAATTTGGGAAGATACAGGTTAAGATTTCCTTTAAAAAAAAAAGAATTGTCATATCACTGAGTGATGCAATATAATAGTCAGTTAATATAAAAACTAAAATTTGTAAAAACCAAATTTCACACAGACAGGTACTACTAGTAATTAATATTGGAAGGAGTAAGCATTACTTTCAAAATAGTGTTTGAATTAAATTTAGGAATCTTAATGTTACACCAGGAACTGAACTATTTTGGCAACAGCTCCACTACTATTGATAATTAAATCACTGAGTATAAACACATTAGCACCAGGCTGAAATCACATGAGAGGAATAAAGTAGCCAGAGCATGTGCACACTTTCGCTCATGACGATGAAAACTGAAAAGACGCTCCTCCTAATCAACACAAAATGTATTTAAAAGAATTACCATTATTTTGGACTAGTTTCGGCCCTGGGTCGACATCCCAAACAAATAGCATTTTTTTTAAAAAGTTTCACCCCCTTAAATTGGACCATCTTCAGTTTCATTGAATAAACTTAAAATGCAAATTAGCACACATTAAAAAACTTATTTAACTAACATAAAATAAAAGGGCACAACATATTTGATAAAAATTACACATAGATTTTAATATATAGTTAGTTTGAACTTTGTAAAGATTTGTGTGGATCTACAAGTCCTTATTAGGACTGATATTGTAACCGTTCAATACCATGCTAAGAGACATGTCATGATGCCCAACAAGTCAGATATGCCATTTTCTACATCATTCTGTGACATTTTTTGTTGTAACAAACATTTTACGTCCAGTTCGGGATGCGAAGGCGCTGTCCTAGCTCGAGGGGTGAAGCTATAATTACGCGTACCGAGGGAGAAAGCTCCCAGTACAGCGAAACCTTGAAATTACGCTCTCTATCCAGTGAGTGAGAAAGAAAGAGCATGCCACACTAAAAGATCGCCTAGGTCAGAAGGCAGAGTTAACTTTACAGGATTTTAAACTTGAAAACTGGGTATCATCAGCAATTTCCCTGTATATTCATGGATGCCAACTCACAATTTCCACGCATCAAGTGATGATAATAATGACAATAATAATAATAACAACATTTTAGTACAAGCCTTAGAAAATTACACCGGGCGAGTTGGCCGTGCGCGTAGAGGCGCGCGGCTGTGAGCTTGCATCCGGGAGATAGTAGGTTCGAATCCCACTATCGTCAGCCCTGAAGATGGTTTTCCGTGGTTTCCCATTTTCACACCAGGCAAATGCTGGGGCTGTACCTTAATTAAGGCCACGGCCACTTCCTTCCAACTCCTAGGCCTTTCCCATCCCATCGTCGCCATAAGACCTATCTGGGTCGGTGCGACGTAAAGCCCCTAGCAAAAAAAAAAAAAGAAGAAAATTACAAGTAAGGACTTATTGAAATTAGCATAATTTACAATATTTAATAATGTAAGAAAATGTATTATTTAACAAATGTATTAGTAATGACACACGTTAACCAGATGTGTGGTGATAGGAAACATCTGTCCTCGCGCTTATCTAGACAGAGATAGGGGAGTCCCAACCTCATACTACTTCACGCGTTGAAATCAAAGAGAAAGCTTACGAGATTACCAGTGATTCAGTAATGCAATTTACATGAAAATAGATCAGTAAAAAGAAGCCAAGATCTACAAAATGAATATTCATACGACCCTGAGGGATCATTATCAATGGAGCGATTTGGGCCCTGTGGATGGAGCCTACCCTTTCCATAGCAGGCGACCCGTATCTCATATAAAAGAAGAGCAGGCCAGCCCTTAGTATCCATTCATTCATTCATTCATTCATTCATTCATTCATTCTTTCTTTACTCATTCGGCTAGTATCCAGTGTGCCGTCCGGTGTTACTCATTCGGCACAATTCAGTGCTACTCAGTAATACTCAGTGTTATTCAGTGTTCTAAATAACTGTGTTAGAGGTCTATTCCATGTTAGACTGAAACGTTTATAATGCAATCACATTTTTCTTCTGTGAAATAATAATTGTGGTGTGTGGATTTATGCGATTCTAATCCCAATATATATTAAAGGAATGCAGACAAATAATGTCAGTGTAAGCTCACACGAATAATTTCCAAAGAACGGGTAAAATTCCAGTAATCGCCAAGACTATAGAATATCAATAATTAGTGTGCTGTGATTAAAGCATGTGCAATATGGGAGACGTTCATTCTAACCAGTAAAAGTCATTAGACTAGCCAGGAAGTGCTACATAAGTGAACAAGTGACTCTCAGGTAGGAATAAATCGAGCCAGTAATTGTGTTGCGTATTACAAAGGGGAATCGGGTAGTGATCTTCAGGGACAGCAACCACTATTCAGGTAGTCCATTCGAGTCTATGTGTGGGTCTATTCATATCATGTTATTCGAAGGCATATAGACAGTGCTTCAATAACCAATTTCCCTTTTGTCCACATGTGTACGAGTGCTCATCGACCCTAGGATTCTACTCAAGCAGAACGTGCCAGTGTACCTGCATTATTTTACTCAGGGACCATCCAGAACTTCCCACAGTAGGAGACTGCCGATCAAGACACCACAGATTCAACCCCGAAGAGGATGAACCTAGGATTATCGGCTCATTGGACTCTGCAAAGCTTTTCAGTTGAAACTTATGTCAACACACTTCAATAAACTCCCGAGAAAATCAAAGACATGGGTATCTCCGAATCCCGAACTAGGGGAATTCCAATTGGATCACGTAGCGATAACAAGGAAAAACTCAAAGGAGGTGATGAACGTCAAAGTGATTAGGAACGGTGAATTCGATTCAGACCACTATCTCTCCGAAGTTAAAATCCGTTTTCTCCCAATAGGACAAAAGAGAGACCCACCTAAAATAATCAGATACAACACAAACAAAATGAACATCACTGAGGACATCATTAGAAACTTCAGGGATGAAATACGGACCAGCAGAAAGGGGAACTGGCAAGAACTATGCACAGGAATCAATGAAGCCGCAAAGAAAACACTCGGACAGACTAGGAGGAAAAGAGAAATATGGTGGAATGAAGAGTGCGAGAAAGTTCTCAGGGAGAGGTCCGAGAAATGGAGAAAATGGAAATGCTCCAGAGGAAAGGAACAAATGGAACAATTCAGGCAACAGAGGAAAGAAACATCCAGGATATTTCGAAGGACTAAACGATCATTTGAAAGAGCTCAACTGGAAGAGATCCAGACCGACTTTGTCAAGAACAATTCCAAAGACTTTTATCAGACCTTCAAGAGAAAACTCAAAGGATACCAAGTGCCAAGTTTGAGCTTCAGAAACGAACAGGGTAAAATCGGACTGAACAACCAAGAAAACTGTGAGATATTAGCCAGATACTTCCACACTCTCTTGAATTGTCCTTCCCCAACCTCTAAACTAGAATTTCCAGACATACCAGAGAACTCAGAAGATGACGAACCACCAACAAAGGATGAAGTCAAGGAAGCTCTTGAAAACCTCAAAAACAACAGGGCAAGTGGAGAGGACTCAATAACGGCAGAAATGTTGAAATGGGCAGAACCGGAAATCTTAGATGATCTTCACCAAATCATCAAGGAAATCTGGGAGAAGGAGACAATCCCAGAAGAATGGAAAACAGCACTTATCCATCCGCTGCATAAGAAAGGGGACAAGCAGGATGTCAACAACTATAGAGGCGTGTCCCTCCTCCAGATCGCCTATAAAATTCTCTCAAAACTGCTTCTTAATAGAATAGAAGGTAATCTGGACCAATAACTAGGGGAATACCAAGCAGGGTTTAGGAAAGGCCGCTCCTGTATCGAACAAATATTCAACCTGAAGTCAATACTCCGCCACAGAATGTTGAGTGGTAAGAAAATTGTGGTGTCGTTTATAGACTTCAAAAAAGCCTTCGATTCGGTGGACAGAGAGACTTTGGATAAGATCATTAGGGAATTTGGAGTCAAAACCAAACTGGCAAATATAATCAAAGAGACCCTAACAGGCACAACCTCCAAGGTAAAATTCTTCGGGCATCTCTCACAATCATCTGAAATCAAGACAGGCGTGAGGCAAGGGGATGGACTATCCCCACTCCTATTCAACAGTGTCCTAGAAAAGATAGTGAGAATATGGAACTCAGAACTTGAACATCAAGGGATAATCCCGATCTGTCTAGGGAGAAAATCAGGTGGGATTAACACGTTGAGTGCCAGACCGATTTTCAAAGGATAGCCGTCTAGTGCCGTGAGCTAATAACATCGAGTTACTCTCTGGTGCCAAAACGTTCACAGGTTTAACCAAGCAAATGATCGCTGAAATGAGGATGTATTTATGATATATTAGGTTAACTTATTATGTATATTAGGTAAAATATTGCGACCCCATATGGGGTCGTATTGATCATTACGAACTGTACACTTACACGCGCACCCATATGGGGTCGTACTTTTACAGTAGTTACTGTTCCGACGCTCGGTCATACTTACCTTTTCCTTTGCATGGACGCGTTAAATGCTGTTGATTATGAGAGATGTGTTAGGTTGTTCATACTGGAGCCCTAAAAATGTACGATCCCCCATTTTAGGCCAGAAAATGTTTGTAAATGACGATCTTCTGATTTTAGGTTGGGAAATTTTCGTATAGAATGTAGTTATATAAAGTAGTGAAAATCATGTGAATTTGGTAAATTAGGATGTAGCAGAATAATATTATAAGGAGAATTAGTAGTTACGGAAAACTGAACAAGTACATAATTTTGTTTGTATAACTTTTAATTTGAATAACAGAACCTAGCAGCGATGATTGTGCGAAACGGGAAAGCAGTGACTACTGTATATTGTTGAAGACGGTCATAATTGTTGCAACAGCTAGCTTGGAAACCCGGAGTACAGTGGTGATGTGTATGCTGAAGACAGTAGATCATCAATGTGGATGAACGTGCGAGACCGCTGGGTGCTCTGTACTGGGTTCAAAATCACTGTAACTGTATACTTCGTATACTTGTCCGACTTGCTCGATATATCGTCCAGACTATCTGCAGTAAGTCTTTTACTGCTCGATTTACTCGTAACGACTTAAAAAAGAAAAGGAAACTCACCGCACTGCACACTTACATAAACAATCCGTGCGCGAGATAGACAATAACTCTGTCACCCTACAAAACACTCTTGACGTACCCATATGGGGTCGCGCCAAATCAGGAATTGAGGAATGGAATATGGACGATGCACCTACTTAAATAGACGACCAACAGATGGCAGGAAGGGACTTTATACAGCTTCAAAACACATACTTACTGCGCACCCAAATGGGTTCGCACAGTTCTCGATTTAGAACGAACGTACGACCCCATACGGGGACGTGAAGTTCAAAAACTTGACTACTCTCACGTACCCAAATGGGGTCGCTTGGCACTCAACGTGTTAAAGTCAACTGCTTGGCTTTTGCTGACGACTTTGCTATACTATCAGAAAGTCCAGAGGTCGCAACCATCCAGATTAACCTCTTGGAAAGAATTGCCAGTCAAACAGGACTGAGGATCTCAGCAGAAAAGACCAAATTCATGACGAACATCAAAGATGGACCAAAATTCTTGGAAACAGAGGTAGGACGGATAGAAAGGGTCAAGAAGTTCAAGTACCTTGGTGAGACGATACAGGAGAATGGACTAGAAAAAGCTGCAGTGGAAGATCGGATCTCAAAAATGGAGAGAGCATATGGCTTGACAAAAAACATCTACAATAAGAAGTGCTTATCTTGGAATTCCAAATTAAAACATTACAACACCGTGGTCAAAACAGAATGCCTGTATGCCAGTGAATGCCTGTCCATGAACTACAAGCTGGAGAAGCTAGAGGTCCTGGAAAGAAGTATCCTCAGAAAAATTATGGGAGCTGTCCAAACTGAAAGCGGATGGAAACTTCGGAGTAACAGAGAAGTTTACCAGAAGGTGGAAAGAATCTCAGAGACCATGAAGAAAAGGAGGCTGGCGTTTCTTGGACATCTATACAGAATGAACGCAAACAGACTTACCAAACAGATATTTGATTACTTCTGGAGAAAAAAGACCACTACAGCATGGATTAAGGAAACGAAGAAGGATATGGAAAGGTTAAGCATCTTGGAAGACCAGCTGTTAGAAAGGAATACGTTTAGGAACACACTGAAGAATTTGGAAGGTGTTCGAGCCGCAGGAAGAACTAGGAAGACCGGAAGAGCCTGGACAGATGAACAACGGAAGCAGGCCAGCGAACGCATGAAGGAGTATTGGACACAGAGAAAACTCCACACGAAGAGAAAGAAAATGAAGTTCTAGCGTGATCCTTAGTGGTCCATTCGCTTGTAAAAGAAAATAATAATAATAATAACGAAGTTAATCAATACTGGATATGGTTGAAGCAGTGAGATAAAATTATATTGAAGATATCCATAAATGATCATTTGCCTGGAGAAAAGCAAGAGAATGGAAATGAGAATTACATATTTATGTCTGGAAGTGAAGTGAAAGCAAGTATTCTCCTAGCTGACGAGTACAGGCTGCTTCTTAGAGAAAGATTTAAGGTCGATTCATACATCTCCGGGACGTGACGGCGCTTTCCGTGACGTGACGGCGCTTTCCGTGACGTGACGGCATCTTCCGTGAAAACAAAATATCGTCGCCGTGTAAACGAAGGGATGAGTTCCAACACTTCCATTGACATCATTCGCTGTGACCTTCAGTGCTTCTCCGTGATCCGTGCCGGCAATATGTATTCGCTCTCCAACGATATTTTCTTGTTTTCACGGACGTGATTTCTCTCTTCCCGCCTTCCTGTTTCTCTGCTTTCTTTGAGTACTGTGGTTATCTGTGTACGTTTGAACTGTTCCTTACCTCCCAAAATGAAGGATGAACTGCTGATTGATTTAGTGAAGGCACACTCTTTTCTATATAATTTAGCTGATTCGAAATATATGGATAGTGGTTTGAAGAAGCGTGTATGGGACGAAATTGGCAATAAAATGGAAGCTGAAGGTAACTAACATTTTTTGCTTTTAAGATTAAGAAAATCAGTCTGTCTGTACATAGGCACCGACTTTGGCGCGGCAAGGCACTTTCTGCCCCCAACCTACAAAGTCAGGGGTATTAAAAATTAATCAACAATTTCATTTATTTAATTTTTCAAGTAATTATTATTTAATTTTTCAACTAATTGAAAGCAAATGTAGTGTATCCGTTAAATTCTACTTCGTCGTCCTTCAAGCACTTATGTAGAGTAGAAAAGTCTCCTTCCTTACCCCTGCGTTTCCATATAGGATGAACCCACTGATTCTTCCTCTCTTTCTCCTCTTCATCCAAGATTATAGCCATCACTAACAGTTCATCATCACTAAAAGAACTCATCATGGAACACTTGATTGCCGACTTATAACTGCATGGAACTACACGGAACTGAAGTGTGAGAACAGACGTGAAATATTCATGTAAGAAAGGACGGATACGGACACGGAGAGCGCCGTCACGTACCGGAGATGTGTGAATCGACCTTTATGCCCTTCAAAAGGAAGGGAACGCCAGGCCTAAGCAGTTGGTCCTGCTTGTCTGTCAATGCTCGCAAAAAAATTCACATAAGACGTTTATCTCACTTTCGCACTGTATTAAATATTCACGTGCCAATAATTTATTACCATCAGCGTTGTATGTTTCATAACCCAATAGGTGAAGTAATCCTCCAAATTTTATATTCAAATGAGATCGGAAGAGGGATATCAGGTGCACCTCGAAGTCAAACTAATATGGATCGATATCCGATTGTCTTTGAATCGACAGCAGGAGACCTGTAAAGAGTCACAGTTTCAGAAGGCATTAAAGTGTGTGAATTATTTTTTGTGTTGATGTATTTACAGTTGATTGCCACATTCTTCATATGTTCATATCAGTGTATAGCGATTTATGGTGATTTACAGGAAACTCATGTTGTGTGAGTCCGCTTTGTAATATAGTAGAATAAGATAGTGCTGCCATAGAAATGCATATATTGAGGCGGTCCGTTCCAAAACTCGTCTTATCCATCATAAGTGATTTTTCAGGAAAAGCGAAAAACCTGTAATTTTTGTAATATAAGTCTCACTTGTTTAAATGTATTATGACGCGTTCACGTCCAGTGTCATACGGTCTTCTTACTGAAGAATTATAAATATAATTAGTAGAACGTCAATAAATTACATTTGTATTTTGGATAAAACGAGTTTTGGAGCACCCAAAAAAATTCAAAATATATTACCTAACACAACTTATTTTTAAACAAGAAAAGTGAAAGGATTGAGAATATGTTGTAATAAAACTCACCAGTACACTCATGCACCTTTTTGCTATCAGTATAATGATATTCACAAATAAATTAAACACAGCAGTTTGATTTATCATATTTACATCCTATCCATAGTATTTGGAGAGAATTCTTCCTTTATAGGCTACACTGCATTCACAACAGAAGTAACTTGAACAATAAAACATCACTTTGTTGTAAATCAAACTCTCAAATCTGTTCCTTCCTCTTGAGATCCATCACAAAGAACTTCTGTTTCTTCAACAAGATTGTTTTCGTCTACAGAAATTGAGGTGAACAGATTTTTATAAAAAGAAAGCAACTCATTCCTATCCCAATCCATTCCAAAATGCTTTTCAAGCAAACTTTTTACGTCCTTTACTTTGGCGGGATTCAAGTTTACTCCTGGCAATAATTCAGGTGGCATTAGTATATCTCGCAGGCGTTTTCCCTTTTTCATTACGGATTTTCCTAAACCGATGTCTGAGTTGTAATGAGGTTCTCCCCATAAGGGTGACATTTCCCAGTGAGTCTTTGCTGATAACAAATCATTTCACTGAAGAAAATTCAAAGTGCCAAGATGCAGGCATTTTCATCATATTTTCAGAAAGCATTTTCCAATAGTTCACCGAGCAGTCTCTGCCAAACTTGAAGACTTCATCATGTTTGCTAAAGATGTCTTTATATTCTGCTGGATTACAGATTATAGGGCATATCTCTCTCTCTCTCTCTCTCTCTCTCTCTCTCTCTCTCTAGATATATATATATATAGACTTGAGCAAATACCCTGTCAGAGGGCAGATATGAGTGGCCTGTCATAGGAGAGCTGTGTGTGTCAAGAAATATGAGCACATTGCAATCATTGTAGATTTGCGGTTCTGTCCTCCGCAGCCATCCGCACGAATTCGTATAGTAGTGAAGTTTGACAAATCAGTTTGTGATAATCGATGGCAAACTGCAGATGACGTTTCATTAGACCCCTTGTTGAATTCATGCTCCATCCATGTGTATGTAAAAACATTCACCTATGTCAACTTGGCATGTGATGTACCCCTCACAATGGTAAAATTATAGGTGTACAATTGGCGACTGTAATAGGCAATTTGATCTGGAACTTTTGGATTCACAAGATTCTTTTGGCAGTCAAATGAAAATATTGCCATGCTGTCCCTTTCTTCTTGGAGCTTTTTGAAAAAAGCTGCAGCCCTTAGTTTGTGTACTCAAAGTTCCAAGATTAAATCATTCTTCAGTGATACGTTCGAACTTTAAAGTTTAATTTTCTCCTTGAGCTCTATGCACTTTGAGCAAGCGTCAGTAACTGGTGTTCCGAATCCTATGTTGTAGCAACGCATAAAAAATTCACGGAAGAACCACCGCTTCACCCTGAGTTCTTCAGGCGATTTGTTATACATTTTGTAAAGCTTAGCGATGCTTCAATTTCCGGGTAGATACTGTCTGACCGGTGACTTTCCGCGGCAATAGTGACTTTCACAACACTGCAAACTTTCAATGAAACGTTTCACGGAGTGCCTCTTTTCAGTGTACTCTGGTTTGATCCTAGCTCCTCCCCTCTTTCCTGTTGGAAGTTTCCCTGTTGTGAAGTGATTTCTGGCAATCCTCTGAACCCGATCTTTGCTGACATGCAATACATTCAAGAATGTCTTTTGGCAGACCTGAATGTGAAACTGTTCTGTATTAGCAAGTTTTATATACTTTCCACAACAAGAGCAATATTTTCGGTCATCTTAATACACTCTATTCACAGCACAAAACTGCATGAAAGACTAACACAGTTCAAGAATAACTCAAAGAGTGGAAAGACTGGCATAAAACGCGGGTAAATTGTAGCGTGAGTCACGTGCTGAAATTATCCATTCCTATTGGTTGATTGTATATGGAGAGTTTTGGAACGGCAAGCGCCGTGGATAAGGCGAGTTATGGAACAATAGCCTAAGTTTGGTGACAGATTTCTATGGGAAAAGGCGAGTTTTGGTGCTTAATTTTGTGTTAGAACTATCACAAACATCACCAGGAAGGCAATGCTACCTCTAACTCATTTTTTTTTTTTTAATGGATAAGACGAGTTTTGGAACGGACCGCCTCATATGCGATAATATGATGTGTAATTAATATGATGAAGTTTTTTTTTTTTGCTAGGGGCTTTACGTCGCACCGACACAGATAGGTCTTATGGCGACGATGGGATAGGAAAGGCCTAGGAGTTGGAAGGAAGCGGCCGTGGCCTTAATTAAGGTACAGCCCCAGCATTTTCCTGGTGTGAAAATGGGAAACCACGGAAAACCATTTTCAGGGCTGCCGATAGTGGGATTCGAACCTACTATCTCCCGGATGCAAGCTCACAGCCGCGCGCCTCTACACGCACGGCCAACTCGCCCGGTATATGATGAAGTAGATTTTATTAGTGACAAGCGACGACATGATTTTCATGACTGGGTAAATGTGCGGAAATGTGTTTTATGAAATATCTTAATATTACGATTTGTCAAAGAATATTGTTTTTCTTACGGGAATGCCATCTTTTTATACAGTATTTTATATAATTTACTGTATGTGTTGTTAGGTATTAATATAGCAGATACCTGCAGGTACCGATATTTGACCCTACTGATTGATAAGTGCATGATATATGTGCCCAGCGATAATAAGATTATTTGGGAATGCCAAAATGATATTCAGAAGTGATAAAGACGACAAGGACATTTAACGGCATTTCCCATATAACTGAATTTTTTGTGTTTTATAATATGGCTTGCTTAAAATGTTCTGAGCTTGGTAAATTCATGAAGCAGGATGCTACCCTACTTGCACATAGACCAAGTGAGGATCTCTCCTCTAACGCGTTAGGGACCACCGGTGGATTGTATAGTCCTAGCTGCCTGAGCACAAGGAGGGCCACGACTCAGATTATGTCCAAGATGCCCACTCCCATTCCACAGCAACTGGTATCCCGACTCTCAGGACCACTTTACTAGGCCACTCAGCCGTTGCCCATGGTTCACGAACTAGGACGTGACTACAGTAACAGGCTGTCAGGATCAGATTTTCAGTATGCACCAGGTAATTGAAAAATGTTATGAGAGGAGTAGATAGTTGTGTTTATGTTTCGTAGATCTAGAGAAAGCATATGACAGGGTACCCAGGGAAAAGATGTTCGCCATACTGGGGGACTATGGAATTAAGTGTAGATTACTGAAATCAATGGAAGGCATTTATGTTGACAATTGGGCTTCAGTGAGAATTGATGGTAGAATGAGTTCTTGGTTCAGGGTACTTACAGGGGTTAGACAAGGCTGTAATCTTTCACCTTTGCTGTTCGTAGTTTACATAGATCATCTGCTGAAAGGTATAAAGTGGCAGGGAGGAATTCAGTTAGGTGGAAATGTAGTAAGCAGTCTGGCCTATGCTGACGACTTGGCCTTAATGGCAGATTGTGCCGAAAGCCTGCAGTGTAATATCTTGGAACTTGAAAATAGGTGCAATGAGTATAGTATGAAAATTAGCCTCTCGAAGACAAAATTGATATCAGTAGGTAAGAAATTCAACAGAATGGAATGTCAGATTGGTGATACAAAGCTGGAACAGGTAGAAAATTTTAAGTATTTAGATTGTGTGTTCTCCCAGAATGGTAATATAGTAAGCAAGATTGAATCAAGGTGTAGCAAAGCTAATGCAATGAGCTCGCAGTTGTGAACAACAGTGTTCTGTAAGAAGGAAGTCAGCTCCCAGACGAAACTATCTTTACATCGGTCTGTTTTCAGACCAACTTTGCTTTACGGGAGCGAAAGCTGGGTTGACTCAGGATATCTTATTCATAAGTTAGAAGCAACAGACATGAAAGTAGCGAGAATGATTGCTGGTACAAACAGGTGGGAACAATAGCAGGAGGGTACTCAAAACAAGGAGATAAAGACCAACTTAGGAATGAACTCTATGGATGAAGCTGTAAGCATAAACCAGCTTCGGTGGTGGGGTCACGTGAGACGAATGGAGGAGGATAGGTTACCTAGGAGAATAATGGACTCTGTAATGGAGGGTAAGAGGAGTAGAGGGAGACCAAGACGAAGATGGTTAGACTCAGTTTCTAACGATTTAAAAATAAGAGGTATAGAACTAAATGAGGCCACAGCACTAGTTGCAAATAGAGGATTTTGGCGACATTTAGTAAATTCACAGAGGCTTGCAGACTGAACGCTGAAAGGCATAATGGTCTATAATGATAATGTATGTAATAATATGGCATTTTCTTGTGTGTATCAATTTTTCATGTGACTATCAGTTATTAAAATCTATGTTTTGAATTGGGAACAAACCATTCTTATTATTTGGATATAGTGTGTTCCTCTTTTATTATAGAGCACCCTACTTTCCATATAGTTAGATTAAGTGCCCACTTTTCTTACGAACAGACCATTGACCCGTATGCTCTTGAGCTTAGCCGTTGTACCAGTTGAAAGTAGGGAGGATGGAACTTCGATGCCCGGGTTTGATTTCCGAAGTTCCTCATCCAGGAGATTTCCATCCAAACATTTATTTGTGAAATTAAATTTTACATTCAGCACTCTGCTGAACCCAGGACAGGTGCAATATATATATATATATATATGTATATGTTAATGCACCTTTGTATATGATATAATTAAAGCATAGTCTATATCACTTGTTTTTTAAAACTATTTACATTACAATGTAACTATCTTTTGTTCAATTTATAGTTCATGTTGACCCTTGTGGATATTTTATTTGACTGTTAAAGTTCACTGTTGACTCTAATGTACACTGATATACCTGAATAGGTTTGAACTTCCATTAAGGGCACGTGTACGTGAATTATTTTCAAAAAATTGAATTTTTTATTTTCATGTATTATTATTATTCTTTGGAGTTCTCTCTTTCAGAATATATATATATAGTTTACATATGTTAGCAAGCATATTTTGTCCTAAATGTTGTTTTTAAGAATGTCTGCGCTAAGTAGCCAAGCCCCTTTAAATGTCAAACATTTGAAAGTGTCATAACTTTTCCACCAGTAAAGATATCGGAAAGCGGTAAGTAGTATTTTACCGAAAGCTGCCCTGCGTAAGAATTGATTGCTCTTAGACCTGCCAGCCGCAATGTGCTAGGTTGTAAACAGAAGCCAGTATTGTATTGTATTGTATAGTAGCGTGCATGAAATTCTCTATTTGTAAACATCCAGCATTTGCCTGGAGTGAAAATGGAAAACCACAGAAAACCTCCTTCAGGGCTTATTAAAACTGTACTATAGCTTAGCTATAAGGAGAAACCAGGGTAATTTGGAAGCTATGAGAAAATCTGTATGGGCTAGTTTAATTCACAAAGCATCAACTGATGACCACCCACAACACGTGGTATGTCCTCCAGGTCCAGACTTCTGGTGTGGGTACCAGATAGCAAAGGCAGAGGGTAAAAGATTATTGTCATAAACATACATTACCTTATGTTGTTATTGAAGCCATAAAACCTATTTATATAGATCTTAGTGCGAAAAATCTCTTGGAAAAATGTTTACATGGACGAACACAGAGCCCTAATTAGAGTTTCCATCATTGCATTTGGGAACGTGTGCCAACAAGCTTATTTGTAGGTCTTCCTACCCTAAAAATGGGTGTATTGGATGCAGTTATCTACTTCAATGCAGGTGCTGCATCTAGATGTAAGGTACTGGAGTCTTTTAAGAATATCTCCAGGGAAAAATACGGCATCAGCATTAGCTGCAATTGGTCGTCGTAGGGTAATTGACGCTGAGAGGGCTGTATTTGAAAGCTCTAAAGAAGCCAGAACAAATAGTAGAAATAGGAAAACACAGCAGGATGATGAGTGTGTCCTAAATCATGAGGAATTTGGAGCTGGAATGCATCAAAACTGTAGGGGTTGGTCACAAACATAAATTTTTACTTTAATTGGCTCTCCTGAAAAATTGTATTTTTTAAGAATATTTATTTTACTATCTCAGTAACCGTTAATGATAGAACACTGAAATTCGGCACACAGTTTTAGTGTGCTATTGTCTGAAAAGTAGACTACAATCATGAACGTAGCTCTTTATTTATGAAAAATAGACCATAAAGTATTCAACAAAATTTATGAAATTTTTAATAACAATTTTTGAACTTTTCCCACAAAAGAACCATTTTACTGCATACCATGATTGTAGTCTACTTTGTAGTTACATGCTGTGGGTAGCATCTGTAAAAATATCATTCATATCACACAAGTAGTTTCCGAGTGTACCCTTCCGACAGCTTGGAGTGATTTTGCAATCTTAGAAAACATCACAAGAAATAAACTCTCATAAAAAATTAACAATGAACATTAACCAACAATTAATGTTATAACAACAGTCTACAATGTTCATTCATTGCACATAATAATATTTGTCCACCTAGAACAAGTATATCTGTTCAAATTATGATGGAAAATATAGTGATTTTGCACTATTTTACTAGGGTCTTCACAGACACGTGCCCTTAAGTACAATAAATTAAAATTTACTCCATTTGACCTATTTATAAAACTTGTTTACAAACATCATGTACAGTCTCCTTAGAGTTTACAATCTTAAAATACGTCGTTGACTGCCACGAAGTAGATAGTCTTTGCTCTGTATGTTTATTTAAGAAGCAATATTGATAATATTGAAATGTTAACTTTTATAAATTGGTAAAATGGACCAAATTTTAATTTGTACTTAAAGTTCAGACATATTCAGGTATATCAGTGTACAGTAGTCGACAGTGAACTTTAAGTGAAACAAACTATCCACAAGTATCAACATGAACTATAAAGTGAACAAAAGATTGTTATTTTGTAATGCAAATAGAGTTTTACAAAGAAGTGATATAGACTGTGGTTTAAATATATCATATACACAGGTGCATTAATATATATCATTAATGATAAGGACTTCTAGATTCATACAAATCTTTACAAAGTTAAAACTAACTACATATAGAAATCTACGTATAATTTTTATCAAATATGTTGTGCCCTTTTACTCTATGTTTGTTAAAGAAGTTTTTTAATGTGTGCTAATTTGAATTTTAAGTTTAACTATAAGTTAGTCTATAAGGCTGAAGATGACCCAATGAAAGGGGCCGAAACTAGTCCAAAATAAAAGAAAAGATCATTCTTTTAAGTATATTTTGTGTTGATTAGGAGGAACAATCTTTTCAATTTTCATCGTCGTCATATTTAAATCATCAACATGGAGATGAAACTAATAAATTAAGTCACTTTCACTCACTCACTCACTCACTCTCTACATATACATACTGGGAGAGGTGATCAGCTCAGTGGCTTAGCCGCTGGCTTGTAACCTAGACGGCTGAGGTTCAATTCTCGGTTGATCCTGGGTTCAGATTTTCATCCCGGAAATCACGGGGCATCAGGAAAAGCATCTGGCCTTAAACCCCACGCCAGCCTGGGTGGCTCCAGTGGCCCCAGAAATTACTGGGATAAGCTAAAGGAATTTCTTAGGTCACATAATACCAACCTATGCCAAAATGTTCCATTTAATCAAAACTTTGGAGTAGAACAGCTTACTAGAAACAAAGCCAAATATATTATTCTGAGATACGCCATCATTTGTTGAAGTTATATCACTAAAGTATAAAACTTCAAGAAACATGAACTAAACAACTAATTTATTCATTGATTCACCACAGGCCTAAAGAAAACAGTCTAACGAAAATCATTTGGTTTTCTATATCCCACCATTACAACGGAAAGCTAGTAAACACCCAGTCTTAACTTCTGACACAACAATAAGAAAAAAATACCACACACAATTCAAATGCAACATAAATTTAACTGACCTCAAAATTATCAGGTTTATCCAGAAGACTTTCTTTGTAACTGCCCACACTGGTCTCTCTCCTATGGTGCTGTCGAGGAGATGGGCGAGGACTGGCCTGTGGACTTGCATTTGGGCTTGGTGACCTAAAGGCAATACCAAAATAACAAAAAAATGGTCTTCAAATTTCATAAAAGTTAAAATGTTGATGCTGTAGTCATATGGCCTTGAAGGGCCTGTAGATGTAAAGACTCCAAATTCGTTGTATGTATGTATGTATGTATGTATGTATGTATGGCCAAAACATTTTACATGGCAATTATCATTTCTGTTGATGACAAATACCAACAAGAAAATCAAGTACACTAAATGTTCATATTATGTAGCAGTTATAGTGTAAAATGTCTATTTCCTCCAGCTGTACAGCACCCTAACACTGCTGTGTTGCCAGATTGTCATTGTTATTACTAAGTGGGTCAGCTTATAATTGCATTTCATATCAGTAATCAATGTTGCTGCTACTGTTGCAGTGAAATCCTACACACACACAAAAAGTTATTGGTTTTATGTCCTACTAACTATTATGGTTTTTGAAGATGCTAAAGTGCCAGAATTCTGTCCCACTGAAGTTCTTTTACAAGTCTTTATATCTACTGTCATAAGGTTTCAAATACCACCAGACTGACCCAGGATCAAACCTGCCAACTTGGGCTCAGGAGGACAGTGCTATACCATTTGAGCTACTCAGCACAGCCATTTGTATGGATGATGATGATGATGATGATGATGATGATGATGATGATGATTGTTGTTTAAAGGGGTCTAACATCTAGGTCATCGGCCCCTAATGGTACAAAATGAGACGAAATGGAATGACAAATTAAAAGTCCAAAATCCTCCATTGACCAGAATTCAAAACGTGAGGACGAAGAATGAATGGATGGATATGAATTTAAAACAATCAGTGGATCCAACCCACAATGTCTCGGATTCACAGAAACTGACGTGAAATAATAGTATTACCGACCAAGGGACTGAGTCTATAGCATAATACTGAATCAATGATGCTTTTAGTCGAAAGTTGTCCAAAATCCAAGTCATCGGCCCCTCATAATGGCACTTATTGCTAGGAAAGAAGAGTTATGGTATTTGTCACTGTGCGGTACTAATCAAGAGTAGCGTAGACTCGCGGTATTCCTCACAGTATGGTACTCCTCACAGGTAATGAAATTCGCACATGTAATACAGACCTATTGTGTTTCGCACATTGCGACGCCATTGACATGCAATGCAAACCTACGGAATTCATCACTTAAGTATACTAACCACAGAGACTCGCGCTATCCCATGGTGTTCCTCGCATGGTGGCTACTAATCATAGGCAAGCCAGAACCATGGTGTCACTTATCCAATGGTGTCGCTCATATAGTGGTAGTAATCACAGGTACTGTAAAAGCTGGCACCATACTCTTTTGCTACTAATCACAAACCTATTTGGTACCTAACATAGTGGTACTATGCACAAGTAAAAGCGACCCATGGTGTTCCCCGCGTGGTAGTACTAATCACAAGTGGTTTCATGGTTCTAATTCAATCATCCCTTAGTTGCCCCTTTTAGTTGCCTCTTACGACTGGCAGGGGATACCGTAGGTGCATTCGCATGGAGATGGCTCATTTATCCTTAACATACCTGTAAGTAGTTGGGCAGTATTTTGTATGAACAGAGAACAGCATTACTGTTAATAAATGGGTGCCCCATCATTTCTGTATCTAAGGCATTAGCAGATAATATATTCATTAAGAAATATGTTCTTATTATTTAATGAGTTTCTCGACATGTTTTAGGTCTTGTTTTCTACAAAACAATATTAGTAATGTATTTAACACCAAGCAGTGATTTAAGGGAAACACTTGACTGAAATAAGTAATTTTTATTCACAAGAGAGGAATAACTATATCACTAAGTTGCCAGCTGCAGTTCTAGAGGGATCACTGCTGCAATATCAAAACTCTCACTATTGCAATATCATCAAAATAATAGCTGTCAAGTGAAATGTTATGTATGTATGTATGTATGTATGTATGTATGTATGTATGTATGTATGTATGTATGTATGTATGTATGTATGTATGTATGGTGAACAGTCAACAGCTGACATTCTGTTAACCTATTTTTAAGTTACAGTACTGCAATTGCAAGTCAAATGTCTGTAATTGAATAAATGTACAAAACACAGAAACAAAAGCACGCAAGAGTCGTAAATAATTGTACTTAAAATGGAGTTAATCCTTAAAATAGAACCTGGGCAGCACGAATAAATTTTTTTAAACGAGAGAGAAAGTATGTGTGCATGTGTGTGTGTGTGCACGCGTGCGTGCAATGTGTGCACATAGTGCTTTCATTTCATACAAATTAAGTGGCAAGTAAGAAAAACAGCAATAATGCATAAAATTAGTAAGAAATTTTCATAATTTTATATTTTTTTTTAATGCATGTGAGTGAGTATTGAGACTGCAATATAATTCTAGTATGAAGTTAGCACACTTCTAGATCTGTAGTAGACTGATCTTAACAAAATGCATGCCAAGGAACATACATCAGAATTTCTCAAGCATTTGTATACACAGCCTTATCAATGAAATGTAATTGAGTCATTTATATTTACTGTGATGATAGAAAGAATAGATTTCTGGTGCATCTGTTCACAAAGACTAATTAACGAAAAGCAATGGAGCCATCTGTTTTTGGTGTGCTGATCACAAAAGTAACAAGGCAATATGCATCAAAAGTTGCAAGGAAGGATGATAGGAAGAGCTGCAATCCTTTTTATCTCCTCTGCAGCAAAATCTAGACAAAGAGTTATCTTCTAGTAGCAATACAGAATGATAATATAAACAAACAATCAGCTCAAACAGTACAATAATGTCTGAATTTCCATACTTTTTTACTTCACTGCATGCTAGTAATGGTGAATTAGCAGCACATGTGATTCAGTTCAGCCACAAGTAATGCAGGATTTAGTTTACAAGATGTTCATTTTTCTACTGAAACAGCACTGTATCTAGATTTTAATTTTTGAGGAACAATGTTGGCTTCCTAATTCTCATACATATGAACATTTTCCCTTTTACAGCAATAATAACCACTATAACCACTTCTGTATGCTAGGAGATGTTTCTGATTCTGATGACCACAATGATGACAATGATTGTCATTGTTGATAAACTTGACTATAATAGGTATTTATATTCATTTCTGTAGTGACTTGACTAAAGCTATTAAAAATTATTTAAAATAGTATGTGCTTGGTCCACCTTGTCAATACACTTTTATCCCCCTACATGGCACAACAGCCCTGAAGGGCCATGGCCTACCAAGCAATCGTTTCATACAATGACGTCCAATCAAAGACTTCACTGGCGAAGGGAATGTACTATGTTCCTGAAACATGCACGAATAAATAATTTTCAAGTATAGAAGTGTATTGACAAGGTGGACTAAGCAGATACTATTTTAAATAGTTTGTAATAACCTAACGATTGCCATGTTAAAGGGTCAACCAGTTACAAATTCTTAACATCCTGCTTTGAATGCAAGAGTGGCAAACAACTCCAAGCAGCAGAATATTAAAAAGGACTAATCTGGCTTTTCTACTACCGTTGTTACCAACACTGCATGGTTTAACATTGTTTCTAGCAATGCTGGGATAGGAAAGGGCTAGGATTTGGAAAACACTAGCCATGGTCTTTAAGGTATTGCCCCATAATTTGCCGAGTGTGAAGAAGGAGAAACCATGGAAGAAAAAAAAAATGTAGGCTGACCAGTTTAGATAAGAATAAGTGTGTCAAACTTCTCATGACCATTAAGCTACAGACTATATGCTCCAAGAATTCCAGGACAATAGGAAAGCAAGCTCACCAGACAAAAAATTAGTCACACCTGAAGTAATCATTACAATCATTTAATAACAAGCAACTCCACCTCTGGACTTGATAACAGCCTGGATTCAGTTAGGAAGCAAGTCCACAAGGTTGTGCAGTAGGGTGGGCCGAAGAAACTCGAATTCTTTTTTCCAAGTCGTAATAGCGCGGAAAACTTGCGAATTGAGGAGAATAAAACGGGATAAAAGAAGAAACAAAATAGGTTCATTTCTTTCGTTCGCACACGTGCTCTAAAGTTTGCCGAAATTCAGAAAAATGTATATTTTTACGATAATTTCCTACCTTGCTTAACTTGTCAATATTTAAATATAATAGCTCTAGTAGACTATTACTAGAGCCAATAATGATTTAGAAAAAAAGAATAGTTCAAATCGGTTAAGGTCTTCCGCTCGCTCAACAGCCGTCAAAAATTTAACAAATTCTCGCGCTCGTCGTAACTCGCTCGGGTCAAAGACTCTGACGCTCACTCCACCTACACTCTCGCCACCACACCGTGTCATTGTTGTGTTGGTCTGCACTTATCCCTCGTGTTTGATGTGTGTTTCATTCGCTCTTCCAGTTACTATTGTGGCATTTGCACCGACTGTATTTCGATGTTTGTTTAGTGTTATGACATTTTTGTGTAACTTTGTGACTTAACGGTGGTATACTATGGCTGTACCTCAGAAACTCATCACAAGACAGGTATTTGATTGCCCTATATTTGCTGCACCTAAGGACTTTTCATCAAACAAGCTTCCTACTGGTGAGGACGTGATTCGGTGTTGTTCACAGGAGAGATCCGACTTGGCGCTTAAAGTTAATAATAAGAGAGTCAGTTTTTCACATGTTGCAAGTACAGTAGCTAACAAAATAATTGGTTTGTATCAGAAAGCATCCATCCCAACGGTTACAAATAACATAATTGTGCAACTTATAAAAGCGTTGCATGATAAATATTACAGCATTCGAAAATCATATACTCGGGATAAGAATAAAGATTTGTTTAAGCAGAAAATTGAGGAGTTTAAGCAAAAATGCTCACTGGTTTTTGACGTATCGGCTTGCAAATGCCCCATTGTTGTTAACTGCATTTGCAACAGAACCCCTGATTTATGTAATGCGATATAACTGTCAACTGTGTGCAAAATCAAACAAAATGCCTGCTATTGAGCTAAGATTTGTTTACTTATTACCAGCACACGGAATAGGAATAATTGGAGGGTTGGACATGTCTGAAACAAAGAAACGTATTAAATCATTGGAAAGGAGATCGCGTGACAGCCATTTAACTCTGGATGATGAATCTGAATCTCATCTGAAACCGTCATGCTCGTATTCAAATGTAAATATTGTTGAAACTGATGATGAAGACCATTATCTTGGTCGCTATCACTACCTTTACTAGAAGGATAACGAATTTAACTTTAACTTCAGCTTGTTTGATGAAAAGACTTTAGGTGCAGCAAATATAGGGCAATCAAATACCTGTCTTGTGATGAGTTTCTGAGGTACAGCCATAGTATAACACCGTTAAGTTACAAAGTTACACAAAAATATCATAACACAAAACAAACATCGAAATACAGTAGATGCAAATGCCACAACAGTAACTGGAAGAGCGAATGAAACACACATCAAACACGAGGGATAAGTGCATACTGACACAACAATGGCACGACGTGGTGGCGAGAGTGGTAGGTGGGCTGAGCGTCAGAGTCTTTGACCCGAGCGAGTTACAACGAGCGCGAGGATTTGTTAGATTTTTGACGGCTGTTGCGCGAGCGGAAGACCTTAACCGATTTGAACCATTCTTTTTTCTAAATCATTATTGGTTGGAGTAAGAGTCGGCTAGAGCTATTACATTTAAATATTGACAAGTTAAGCAAGGTAGAAAATTATCGTAAAAATAATACATTTTCCCAGTTTCGGCAAACTTTAGAGCACGTGCGCGACCGGAAGAAATGAACCTATTTTTTTCGTTTTTTTACCCGGTTTTATTCTTCCCAATTCGCAACTTTTCCGCGGTATTATGACTTGTAAAAAAAAAATTCGAGTTTTTTCGGCTCACCCTATTGTGCAGGTACGTCGCATCCAGGTTAAGCCACTCGCTGAGGATCTGATTGCACAATTCTGCCAAATTGCAGGGATGTTGATGTCAGCGTTTTACCTGCTGTTTCAAAATGTCCCACAGATTTTCAATGGGGTCAAGTCAGGTGACTTTGCAGACCAATCAAGATGTACTAGGGTGGGGAGTGTTCATAAAACCAGTCACATATGCATTCAGTCGATGACTTTGCTGCTGTCATCTTGAAAATCCAGGGTATCAGTGGCATACTCATCCTGCAGATGTTGTCTGAAAGGCAACACCTGATCATCCGGAATGTTTAAATGAACATGCTGTTTCACGTTAGTGGTTACCTCAGTGAGCGGACACAATCCATGATACGAAAAACAGCCCCAAAACATCACAGACCCACTTCCGGCTTGAACCTGACCTTGCACACATCCAGGATGAAATGCTTCGTTTGACGTTTGGTGCATTCGACAATGTGCGTTATTGGAATACAGGCAAAAATGTGATTCACCAGACCACATTACGTTCTGCCAGTCAGCTACTGTCCACATTTGATGATTTCTAGCCCATTGAAGATGTGCAGCTTTATGTGGCTGTGTGAGCAATGGCCTCTTATGAGGTGACCGACTCCAAATGTTCACTGCATGCAGTTCCCGCCACAATGTTCCCTCGCTGACAGGTTGGGATGGACCTTCGTTCACTAACTGCAACAATTCCTGTTGGGTGTGGAAGCCATTTTGATTCACAAGCTGTGAAACGCATCTCCGCCCCTCTCAATCAGGATATTTTTCAACCACAATTCTGACGTTGCGTGTTTTGTGGCCACATGAAGTACACCACTGCTTATAGACATATTGAACAGTCCACTGGGAAACACCAGCAACTTCACGTAATGCATGGCCATGGGCACAGCCAAACACGATTGTTCCGTTTTGCCACTCTGTCACATCCTTACATCTATCCATGTTGACGTACACTGCCCGCTTGAATCATCAATGTCTCACTCATCGCTACTGCCTTATGCTCGCATAGAGTTAGTGCGCGCACAGTTGAGCATGGGAATTATTTACTGTGCCATCTGTACAGGCCTAATAATACACTTGTGTGTGCGCACTAGGGCGATTAATTTTTTGTCCGGTGAGCTTATTAACACCAGAACTGCAGAGTGATCAACCTGAATACAATGATACACAGAACAATTTACATACCAATGAGCACAACGGATTTCAATGAAGAAATACAAATAATAAAACAAATTGCAAAAGAAAACCATCACCCTCCAGACACAGTAGATAAACTATTAAATAAACAAAGGGAAAATGCCAGAAAAACCACACACAAAATAGAAAATAACATTGTCCTCAACTATGTGAAGAACACATAGAAGACAGCTAATATTTTCCAAAACAAAACAGAGTAGCATTTAGAAGGAACAACACACTACGAGGACACATCAACAAATGTAACTTAAACAAAAAAGATATTTTCTCCAAGTCAGGAGCTTATGGAACCCATGTGTCAAGAACCTAACTGCAATGCCACAAATATAGGCCAAACAGTACAGGCCACAATATACACCACACAATATACAAAGGACACAAAAACGTGATACAATCGCGTTTAGCCTTCGGAAAGCACACATATATCAATTCACACCATTTCACAGGCCTCAACACATATCTAAACATTTTACATATGGAAAATAAAAGGAAAAATTTGGATATTAAAGAAGCAATCAAAATTTACATTGCCAAAAAAAAAAGCAAACTAAACCAACCTCAATGATCATACACATTTAAAAAATTCCTCCCGTCTTCACCCTACTTAATTAAGTTCTGAACAACATTTTACACGTAATGAATCCCACAGGAGGCTAATCTGACTTAAATGTCTGGATAGTCTTAACTGCAGTAAATTCTCTGATTTTAGGTTATTGTTTATGGCAAAAATAATGTCTTGCAGGATACTCTTTCATTCAATTCTATTATTTATTTTATCAAAATCATTAACTTGCATTTAATCCCTAAAGCAAAACAAAAAACATAACATGAAGAAGCAACATTCCCCTCCCCTCTCCAATGAACAAAGTCATTGCCCACAACACTCTCCTCACTCCCCCACTTCCCCTCACCACTCTATAGAGCAGAGTTCAATGTCTACGCTAATTAGCTACCAGGACTGGGCAAGGACACTGACCGCAGTCCAGACACAGCTGATGTTGATCAGCAGCTTAGATAAGTAGAGAAACATTTCTTTCAGTTAATAAGATGACAGTTGAGGACTACTACAATCCCTTTTTTTAATATATTACTTGTTCATAATATCACCAACTCTCAATCTTTGACAAGTTTATGCAATGTAAAAAATAAGTACATATATGCACATGATTTAAAATGATTTGATAGAATCCGAGGATGTTCTTGCAGAACAAAACATGTAATTATTTATTTAATTGTGCATAATTTTTACAGGTGTGTTATAGTGTTGTGTGTCTTACAATTAGTGTTTTCAACAGATTAAAAACTTCAAAGTTACATTAACTAAGTTGACACTGGAAAATATGGCCTCTCCTGAACAAAATGTTATAGCAGAGTTTGTAATGACTGTTCTGTCGGCAGTTGAAATTCAAACTACACTATTGAGACTGAACAGACAATAATGTACTGGATAGTGTCAATTATTGGCTGTGTTTGCCCAGTAGGGACAGTTGATTTGAATAGCAAATAATGAACAGTAAGCACAATTCAGCAATCATAGCTACATAAGCTGCAGCTTCTTGGAGACAAAAAGCTAACTAAGATTTTGAATGATATTCCTGAGGATGAATCAGATGTGGAAGATGTTGCAGACATTACATAGGGTGAACTTTAATAAAACCGACAAACTGCAGGGACTTATTCCTGACTGGAAATGGAGGAAAAAAGTCCTATGAACATGTGTCCGGAAATGCATCGTTGCGACGGTGGATGGCACTGACGAATGAAATTTTCTCCGACTACTTGCAGTGTGTTTCTTCTCTTGCAGATAGTGTGATTGAAGCAGCGTACTGTCGGAAGCAGAATGGTTCGGTATTCATGTCAGGAACAAGCCGAGATGGTGTTTGTGTACGGCCAAGCCAATGGAAACGGTCGAGAGGCAGCACGGCTATACCAAAACAAGTACCCTCACAGACACCAACCACATCACACAACATTTCAAGCCATTTTTGGGTGTTTGTGTGATCATGGGTCCTTTCAGACAGCCGAACATGCAGGGAAGTGGCGGACTGTGCGTACACCCCATCTGGAGGAACAGGTTCTACAGGACATTGAGACGAACCCTAGTACAAGTTCCAGGCAAGTGGCCCGCCAACGTGGTGCAAGCCAGACTGCGATTATGTGTATCCTGCATGACAACCGCTATTATCCCTATCACCTGCAACGAGTGCAAGGATTATCAGCAGCGGATTTCCCTCTACGGGAAGGATTTTGTCGATGGTTTTTGCACAAGGCCATCACAGTTATGGGATTTCTGTCGTCAGTCCTCTTTACCGATGAAGCAACCTTTACCAGAAATGGCATCGTCAATCTGCATAATCGTCATCTGTGAGTTACAAAAAATCCCCGGGGGATGGTTGAAGCGTCTCACCAGCATCGGTTCAGCATCAATGTTTGGGCAGGGATTCTTAGTGACACATGCTTGGACCAGTTATTATTCCACAACGCCTCAAAAGAGGAACGTACCTGGACTTCCTGCAGAATACTCTGTCTGGATTGCTTGAGAATATGCCTTTGGCAATAAGACAGGTTATGTGGTTTCTGCATGATGGAGCACCACCCCACTTCCGCATTACAGTTCGCCAACACCTCAACAACATCTTCCCCAGGCGCTGGATAGGACGCGACGGCCCTTGTTGCATGGCCTCCTAGATCACCGGACTTAAACCCCTGGATTTTTACCTCTGGGGACATCTGAAAAGCATTGTGTATGTTGAACCAGTTCCTGATGTGCAGACCCTTCAACAGCGCGTTCACGACGCCTGTGATTCTATTCGGCGAGAGGCCGGAACGTGCGAAAGAGTGAGACAATCCACTGTAGAACGTCTGAACGTGTGCACTGCAGCCCACGGAGGCCACTTTGAACATCTGCTGTGACATGGATGCGATTCAGCTATGTACTGTGTTCCGGGACTATTTGTTGTCGTTGCACGCACACCATCCATTTCCGGACACATGTTCGTAGGACATTTTTTCCTCCATTTCCAGTCAGGAATCAGTCCCTGCAGTTTGTCAGTTTTATTGAAGTTCACCCTGTAGATCTGATAATGACGGTAGTTCCTCAGGTGAAGATTACCATTCTACTTAGGTTAAAATTTCAATTTATCATATCAACACTATAATTGAACATGATTTTTTTCAACATATCATTTCAACCTCTTAGTACCAGAGTTAACACTTTCAGCCTTTCTGGAGTTCCAGTACTCTTTAAGCCTGGTGGAGTATGCAGTTTTTCGCTCTTCAGACCACTTTGAGCCAGATAGTCTTTCTCTTTCAGGAATATCCTATATCCTATGTCCCCAGGTTCCAAACTTACTTCTTTCCTAAACCAGTGTCTCAAATGACATCGACCAGATCCTCTGGTGCAGTCATGAGAAGATCAAGAAATCTGCAAGATTTTCTGGTATTAGGCATTCGAGACATATGACACAAAACAGCTCTTCCTCATACAAGCGAGAGCTTTACCAATTTAGAGTACAGCTCTGTATTTGACCTTTGACCTCAGGCAATATTCGCCCTCAGAATTTTGACGTGGGCCAAGTATCTTTCATAGAAATTTCCTGTCTTTCATATGGATTCTCTATATCTCACAGTGCTGAGTGAGGATCAAGCATGCAGCAGCTTCAGGCTTCAGGACACCCTAGTGTGGTATAGTGGCAGCAGTATTTGGCATGCCGTGATATCAATCTGGACTGAGTGGGTCTTCAGCAGTGAAAAAGCTGTTTTCATTCATTTAGCCTGATATATTAGAGCTTCTTCCTCTGATGCATTAAAGGGAATGATCTCTCCAAGATACTTGAAATGAATGAGTTTCATTTTTTAACATTTGGTATTGAGAAATACAGTGGTATTATGATGGCCAGATATCGTTACTTGTTCTGTTTGTCAATGTTCACCACTTTTTATCCAATGCCGTGCTTGATATTATTATTGGGTGTTCATCCACACATGGCTGACCTTTTCAAGAACACAGTTGAAAAGAATGAGCGAGAGCCTACTTCCTTGATGAACACCAGCCTTCCTCTCAAAGGATCTAGATATTTCCTCTATGAAATTCACTTTTGAATCAGTGTTGGTGAGAGTTTGTTTGATAATGGAACAAGTCTTGTTGTCCATGCCCATCGCCTTGAGGATATCTGGAAGAGTCAATTTATCAACTGTGTCATAGGCCTTTTGGAAATCAACAAAAGTCAATACAGGGGTTAGGCACAAGGAGATCTGATTTTGATTATGCTCTATAGGGAAAATATCTGTTCGCTGCAGTGCAAGAATGGGTCTTATGGAAGCTGGCTTGATATTCATCAACATGTGGATCAACAACAGGTTTTTTCATCATTATTATTACAATTATTATTATAGAAAAAGCAGGGGCTGCATTAGGAACAAAAATGTAAAAATAATGAAAAATAATACAAATGTACAAACTATTTCATAGTTATTTCACTCATTCTAAACATGCCTTTTTCTGCCTTTCACCCAATATCTTGATCTTGAGCCAACATAATGAAAAAGTAAACTATTAAAGTAGTAAAACACTTCTGCACTGTACTGAACTGCAGTGCAATATTGTGATTCTTTAAAATACCAGTATAGTAGCCAGGGTACCAGCTTTTCACGGTTTGTAGTGTGAAAGAACTAAAGAACTGTGGTATCAGACTGGTTTAAATTGTACGTTACATTGCTTAGCTATAATTTAAAAGTGGGAAAAGTTTAAATACTGTCTCATCTTACATTCATATTCTAATTTTATTCATTGTCAGACTGCATTTCTTAGTTTGTTTTATTTATTACTTTTTATTTATTAATTTCTATTTCTTTTTCTTTTGCAATTCACAGGGCACAGGGTTGTGAGCTAATGCCCACACCTTGCCATGCTACTGCTAATAGTAATGGTTAAAATGACTGTATCAGTAGTTTTAGGGTCCGGCTCCATGGCTAAATGGTTAGCGTGTTGGCCTTTGGTCACAGGGACCCCGGATTTGATTCCTGGCAGGGTCGGGAATTTTAATGATAATTGGTTCATTTCCCTGGCACGGGGGCTGGGTGTATGTGTTGTCTTCATCATCACTTCATCCTCATCAAGACGTGCAGGTCGTCTACGGAGTCAAATCAAAAGACCTGTAAGTGGCAAGCCGAACTTCTCCTCGGACACTCCCGGCTCTAAAAGCCGTACACCATTTCATTTCAGTGGTTTTAGGTATGTAACTAGTTCAGGTGGTTCTTGTATTCAATTACTAGAAAATGCAAGCATCATATTTCCCTTAGAAGTGATCATAAAATGTATTTAGTCTTTTATATACAAAAATTGACTGGCAACAAAAGTTTAACCTACAGACAGTACAAAGCAAGAAATATTGCATTAAGAATAACCATCTTGAAGTACAACAAATGGAGCTTATTGAAAGTCTCTCATATCTGTTGGTAACTTATCTCAAAAACTGAAGCTTACATCTAGACAATGATGAACTTTGTATCAGAAGGTATACATTTTATTACAGATAACAGTGATTGACACTGTGCTGAGTAATAAAAACAGGTCTAACAGTAGAATGAGTAAAGCTGATAACAAAAATATTACACCAATTAAAAGTTTCAACTACTATAATCTTAAGAAATGCCAGTGATAGAATTCTGTCCTCAAAATACGCTCTTTGACTTCCCAGTAAATCTACTGACACAGGTCTTTTGCTTTTTTAAAGCATTTTTTAAAAGCCCACAGACTGAGTTTGGACTCAACTATGCAATTTTGAGGTCAATAAACAGGCTAAGCCTAATCAACTGCATAAACAAAACAAACAAACCCCAAAAATGACAGTGCTAACTAAGTATCTCTTCAGATGCTAGCAATTTTAAAGGCATGAAACATGAAGAAGGAAAGGAAATATAAATACAATTCTGAGGTACTCTGGTGTAAATTAAGACATGGTCTAGATGTTGGCATAGTTTTTCTTCACCAGCTGACCAGATGCAAATCCTAACACTTCCACGAATTAAAAATAGTCTGAGGGACTGGAACAGGCTGTATTCAGGGGTTGCTGACCAATATGTTCAAGTCCCTAACACTAACAGGGGAAGGTCACAGTTATAGGATCAATAATTTTGTTCCAATTTTGGGAGGTTGATTTAAATTTAAAATAAGCAGATAGGTAACCAAGGGTTTACACCACTGGCACTTATTTAACAAGAAAATGGCCATTGAAATTGAACAGCCTGCACAAATGTTGGCAATTTGCATGCAAGTATTTGCAGCACCCGTGGTCTAGTGATCATTGTTCCCAACCTCCACACAGATGTCTTGGGTTTTTATGTTTTCTTTTGTTCTTCCTTTTCTCTTTCTTTAACTGCTTTGAAAAAAATACTGACATCCATTAATGAGAACTATTTGTTGTTACAAAATATGCATTATAATATTTCACATCAAATAAAACAAAAACATGTTCATGTTCTGATAAATGTGTAATTCAATGTATTTCTTTGAAGATCGTACATAAATTCAATAGCTTTCATAACTGCAGCAGTGGTTCTAGAAACAACAGATAAGCAAAGATTTGTCAAGCTATGAGTGGCAAGTTGGGATGATATTAAACAAATTTTTGATTGAGCGCATTTCCTAGTCCTCATGGATAAAGACAAAAGATAAGGATAAAAATAAAAATGAGGTGCTAGTGTGCATCAAAGCCAAGATACCTGGATTGAAGTCATGGACAATGATCACCAGACGAGTGGTGCTAGAGCTACTCTCATGCAAGTTGCCAACATGTATCCAGGCTGTTAAATTTATAGGGCCACTTTATCATTAAATAAGGTCTAATGGTACAAATTCCAAACTCTTGGATGTGCGACTTTTTAACATAGATCAACCTCCTAAAGTTTGAAAGGTAACTGTGATCCCATAGTTGTGGTATCCACTTGTACGATATTTAATAACTTTATATTTTTAAAACAAACCTATCTTACAAAGAACAGTATAGATCGATAGTTCAGTATGGATAAAATTAAAGCATTCCATTTGGCCTGGCCTGAATTATATTTCTCTAAATTGAATCTGGGCTTTGAGGACCATCAAATTAACCATTGTTACACTATACTATCTGAATGCCGAGTTTCTTAAGAAAATGAAAACCTCCACGTTTCAACAATTTAGAAGAGTTCAAAGCTAGCATCACAATATTTTGGTAAAAGACAGATAGGAACTGAATATGAATATAAAATGAAATTAAAGTCGAAGTGATGAATAAAACTGAATTTGCTCTAATTAAAATGAAGCTGCAAAAGAGAACTTAAAAAGTAAGATGATAACGTTATTTATTTTGAAATCCCTTCAATTATTATCAATTTCAAAACATAAAGATGCATCAGAATTTTGTCCTTCAGGAGTTCTTTAAAGTGTCAGAAGAGTTGTACAAACATCCTCAAATGCTACCAACCCCAGCCAGGATCAAAGCCACAAGCATTGGGAATAGAAGGATGACAGCAAAGAGACTAAGCCACATTGACGTGAAATCGTTTGCCTTGTTCTTCAATTAAAAATCCGAGATTTTCAGAGAAATAATCTAGGCGAGAATACAGAAAATGAATTTTGATTCTCATGTTACAACCAAGTTCCTTGTATGCTTCAAGCATGTTAGCAACAACGTTTCGGTAATTAGGATCTTTGTCCTTACCAAGAAATTTTTAAACAACTTTACAACTGCTTTCTCCTTTTTATCCATAGTATCTTTAAATGCTGCATCAGACAACAGTTTTCTTATACCGGGACCATTAAAAATACCTTCTTTTAATTTTGCTTCAGATAACAGTGGAAATTTCTCACATTTGCTTGAAACAGTCTCCTTCCATTACAAACAGTTTCATTAAGCCAAGCTTAATGTGGAGAGGCAGCAGCACAACTTTAGAACCATAGAACTTGGGACACATCTGCGTAATGCTTCATCGGTTTCCCACTGTGGTTTCAATTTCGCAACCGATCGGAGGTTGGAAAAAAAATAGCCCATGTATTTTTAGAATTGTACCCCTTCACAACACATGAACAGAAATAGCAGCCATTATTATGGTTAAACTGCTTTCACCAAATCATAGGTACTCCAAAATATGGTGACTGTCTTCATCAGGGACAGTAAATACATATTACCTATTTTGTTAGTAATTAATGTAGGTACTTACTTTTCTCTGATTTTCAAGGTTGGTCATTCCGACAATGGTTAGTAAATCTCTGTATGGCACTATAAATGGGTACAAGCCATGTATTTGGTGATATAAGAATCTTACAAAACGTTTTTGCGCTCTTCCGAGTAACTTAATGTATTTATTGAACTTTGGATTTCATACAACGCTAACATATTTTAATTTTGTTCATACACGGGCATTATGATGATGATGATTGTTGTTTAAAGGGGCCTAACATCGAGGTCATCAGTCCCTAATGGTACAAAATGAAACGAAATGAAATGACAACTTAAAATTCCAAAATCCTCCACTGACCAGAATTCAAAGCATGAGGACGAAGAATGAATGGATGGACGGATATGAATTTGAAACGATCAGTCGATTCGACCCACAATGCCTCACATGCACAGAAGCTGGCACAAAATAATAGTATTACTGTCCAAGGCATTGCTTCTATAGCACGATGCTGAATTGTATACGTATAGTCGAAACGGGTCCAAAATCCAGATCATCAGCCCCTCATAATGGTATTTATCGCTAGGAAAGTAGAACCATGCTATGTGTAATGTTGTGGTACTAATCAAAAGTAGCGAAGACTCGTGGTATTCCACACATTATGGTACTATTCACAGGTAGTGTAATGCGCACATGTTACACAGACCTATAGTGTTTCGCACATTGCGGTGCTATTTGCAGGCAACGCAAACCTATGGCGTTCCTCACATAAGTGGACTAACCACAGGGACTCGTACTATCCCGTGGAATTCCTCACATAGTGGGAACTGAGCATAGATAAGGCAGAAGCATGGTGTCGCTCATATAGGTGTACGAATCACAGGTACTGTAGGACCCACATCCTGATTCACACACTGTCGCTACTAATCACAAACCAATTGCGTAACTAACATAATGGTATTACACGCAAGTAAATGCAACCCATGGTGTTCCCTGCGTGATGGTACCAATTACAAGTAGTTTCATGGTTCTAATTGGATCATCCCTTGGTCGCCTCTTACGACAGGCAGGGGATACCATGGATGAATTCTTCGCCAGCCTCCCCCACCTACAGGGGGTGTGTGTTGGGTCCGCGAGAGGTATTTTATTTCCCTAAAGTCCGCCAGCAAGCCGGTTAGGACCCCCCCCCCCCTATCCACCACCTGGGACGCGCCACGTATCACCTCCCCCCCTGCTACGCCAGCGTAGCAGGTTCGTGGACACAAGCATTATACAGTGCTCTGATGGAATTAGTTTTCCTGAACAGTTTAGTGTTCCGTATGATAAATCCCAAAGTCCTGTAGGCTTCTCTTTCACCTTGTTTACAAGAGCTGTGATAGTATGACCCTTGTCAAACCGGACACCAAAGTCACTGACTTGGTCAACTTCCAGCAGGGCGTTTCGGCCCAGCGTGTAAGGAAAGATAGTTTTATTCTTATTTCTGGCGAATGACATCATTACACATTTCAAGACGCTAAATTTTAGTTTGCTCATATGGCTTCACATTACAATATCATGAAGTTTTTTTTAGTAAGAGGCAGACTTGTGTTGAGGTAACTGGTCTGAATATTTTGAAGTCACTGGCATAAGGGAGACACTACAATTTTACACATGTTTTGGCAAATCATTATGTAAATCATGAACATAATTGGCCCCAGATTCGAACCCTGAGCGACTACTGAATTTACATTGCGTTCCACAGAGGAATTTTGAAGGTACTGCACATACCGTTTCCCATAGATGACACAGGCTTTTAGGCTTATGCCGTGTCAAAAATGATATTGTTTATCTTCCAGTAAGAGGGGAATGTGTCCCTGGAAACTTCTAATTGTGTATAATTGGTAAGAATTAAGTCAAGGGTTTTCCCATTGCAACTGTGCACAGTATTTTTTTTTTTTTTGCTAGTTGTTTTACGTCGCACCGACACAGATAGGTCTTAAGGCGACGATAGGACACGAAAGGGCTAGGAGTGGGAAGGAAGCGGCCATGGCCTTAATTAAGGTACAGCCCCAGCATTTGCCTGGTGTGAAAATGGGAAACCACGGAAAACCATTTTCAGGGCTGCCGACAGTGGGGTTCGAACCTACTATCTCCCGAATATTGGATACTGGCCGCACTTAAGCGACTGCAGCTATCGAGCTCGGTGTGCACAGTATTAAGAGATGTTGGTTCAAAAATGTTCATAAAATTTGTCTATCATCTGACACTGACTGTTACCATCATAGGGACTGAGGTCTGTACTTCTTATCATGGGAATATTAATCACCTGTTATGATCAAATTACTGTAAATTTCATAATGGGTTTCCGGCCACTCTAGCACTCCCTGGTACGACTTGAGTGTGGAGGCAGGGGGAATGGAGACAGCACAAACAAAACAAATGTTTCCCTGTAGTTCTTTCCTTCACCACTATGAGCACCCCATCTCCTCTCCTGTTGTTACCTCTGTCTTGTCTGTAAACTCGGTATCCAGTGCTACAGACCTCACTGTCATACATGCCAGGTTTCACCTAATATAAAAATATCTACATTATTACATAATAAATTTTTGTTAAACATGTCTAACTTGGTTCTCATTCCTCACATATTCTGATAGTAAATGTTTGTAATTTCTAGTTCATCTCTACAAGTTTTCAAGGTCCTCGACACAAGTAATAATCACTACTGGTGAACCCTGAATTTTCCACATCTGAATAGTTCCATTTCTTACCCACAGGAAAGTGTACTGTTTCTCCCTCCTCTTCTGACGAGCAGCAGCCAGAAGCTTCCTCTTCTCTGGAACCAGGCTTTTATTCATGTACACAATGGAGTTTCCGGGGAGTCCAATGTGCTTCGTAGGGAGGTTCCTCTTCACCCAGTGATGTTCAGTGAGTTTCACCTTGTCTAAGTGCTGCACACCGCACGAATTTCACCACTATCACTCCGAGTTCTTGGCAGGGTTGTTTACGAAGTCAGTGACACGCATCAACCATCTTATCCTTAACTTCCATGACCAGAGCTCTCCCAATCTGTTTTACAGTTTCTAGCAAATTTTCCTTTGCGCACTCAGGAACGCTCTGTAATTCAAGAGTGTTCCTTCTGAAATACTGTTCTCCTTCTACAATACGGTTCTCCAGAGCCTTCACTTTGGCATGCAGATTGATATTCTCCTGCATTAAAATTTCAATCTTGGCCAAACACTAAGCTATATCACCCTGCTCTTTCTTCAGAAGGCTGGCAATATCAAGTTTACTATGTCACACTTCTAATGAACTGCCTCTAGTCCTGTGCCTTGCTCTTCTCTTTCATTTATTCTTGAAACTTGTTAATAAGTTCGATCACATAAGCAATTGATGGAGATGGTTACAATGATTACAAAATACATCACTCCTTCCACAGACACTGAAGCACTTCACGTGGTACCAGTTTTTACACTGATTTGGCTCCCTTCCCTAGCTCCTTCTTCCATTCCGCGCACAAGACTACAGTGACTAGGAGGTAATTCCTTCACTTCTTTTTACAGATATCATGTTACTAACTTATCACTTTTCAATACCTACACTTCAATCATGTGTCAAAACCCACCAGGTTTTGATCAGTTTTAATGTTATTTCCTGCATACACACTTTGACATAGTTTTTAGAAGCTCTACCTACACGTGGTTTCACTCTGCCTCCATGATTCTATCCAACACTGTAATAAACAGCATGCAGTTTAACAATTTAACAAAGAACTATTAGAGTACACTGAATAACAAATGTCTGTCAATCTGCATGCTCCTTACCTAGTGCCTGCGTATCAAATGCAGTACATGCTTCCTGCTATACTACTTTACAACCCAAAGTGCACCTTTCTTCTATCATATTTTATATTTTATCACAACTGCTCCTGTTGTAAAATTGTACATAGAGGCATAGTTTAAATATAACAATATGAAGAAGATAAATATTTTTTTCTGTCTCAAGAGAAGGTTTGCGTGTGAGATCAGAAGAGTTTTATGAACAGCGTCAAGCCTGCAACAGCTAAACCAAGTGTTCTTGGGAACCAGTACCAGCAGCAACAGTCGACTCTACCGGAGTGGAATAAGCCAACAGAGGTGACTCCAACTTATGCCTCACAACCATGGCCAGTATGGAGAATGCTTAACAGAATAAGAATTGGTATGGCAAGAAGTATGGCCATCCTAAAAAAATTGGACTGTGTACAAAGCAACGCCTGCGACTGTGGTGCTTTTCAGGACCTAATTCTCCTGTGCCATTGCCCAAGTTTCCCTGTGAAAACTCACCATGAAGATTTTGATGCAGTCAGAGGCAAAGTTATAATAGCAGCTCCATACTGGAGCAACTTCAACATTTGAGGATAATAGGGTACAATAATCATCATCATCATCATCATCATCATCATAATCATCATCAAGATTAATAATGCTTGTACTTAGTCTTGTCAACTATTTAAAGTGAGTAAACGTATTTTAGTCTTTCATGAGTGAGAATTGATTATGGGCATCTTCCTAGTCGATATTTATTAAGCCCTCAAGATGGAAATTTGAATTTAATAAGATATATGTTCCTTGAATGACAGAACAGTCATGTCATCGTATAGTTTGACAGCAGGAATTCCAACATATTTGACAGTATAGAATTTATGAACTCATATTTAACTCCATATTTAATTTTAATTTGTATAAATCAGATATGGATGTAACACTACTTTATAGTGAGTCAACAGTTATGAAGACAATGAAAGATTAGCGTGGTAGATCTTTCACCCAAGCCGAATCTTGTAATTAGCAAGCCACTGTCATCCTTTATGATGATGATGTTTGTTGTTTAAAGGGGCCTAACAACTACGTCATCGGACTCTAATGGTACGAGGTGCAACAAAATGAAACAATAATTGAAACTTCAAAATGTATCCACCGACTAAAATATAAAATGAATTATGAAAAAATGACCATGAATCCAAAACAATCAGTGGATCCAATTCACAATGCCTTCTTTTCTGAGATGATACCCACTATAAAAAGGGGTCCAAAATCTAGGTCACCGGCCCCTCATGGTAGTTGTAATCACTGGTAAAGCAGAACCGTGGTGTTCCTCCTACAGTGGTACTAATCACAGGTAACATAGACTCATGGCGTTCCTCGCATTGTGGTACTAATTATAGGTAATGCAGACCCATGGTATGTCACATATAATGGCACCACTCGCAGGCTACACAGACCCATGGTGTTCCCCACAAGGGCACCACTCGCAAGCAATGGAGACCCATGGTGGTGCTCCTCACATAGCGGTACTAATCACTGACAACAGCCAAAGCCGTGGTGTTCCTCACATAGTGCTACTAATCGCAGGCAACGTAGACCCATGGTATTCTCCATATAGTGGTACTACTCATAGGTAACGCAGACCCATTCTGAACACAGGGGAACCGACAAGTTCCAGTGTAGCGTACGGCACCTTTTCTCGTATAGAAATCAGTTTGCACAGCCCAGTCCCCCCCGCACAGGTGGTATGCACACGATTGTATTAACCATAGGCAACATCCAGAATGGTGGTGTTCCTCCATGGTACTAATCACAAGCAGTCTCATAATCAATTGGTCGCCCCTTTTAGTCAGCTCTTACGACAGGCAGGGAAAACCATGGATGTATTCTTTGTATGCATCCCCCGCCTAGAGGGGGTATTTTCATTCTTTTGGAATTTATCTCCCTGTTAAGTTTGTGTTTGTCTCTGACTGTGAAACCAATGCCAGATTTCATATTGTAATGAAGACTTATAATTTAAACGATGGAACGACGTGCAAATTAGTGATATATAATGCGAGATGCTAGTGCACGATTGTGAGAAGCTGCTAATTTGTATGTGAATTCTGATTAACTCTCAGTAGATTCAATTGTGATGACCGTTGGTGAAAATTGTGACCATTTAAATTATTCTACAGATCCGCCATTAAACAAAAATGAATATTCCTACAAGTTAACGCAGTGAGTTGGAATATGAACAGAAGCAACTTGTACAAAGCTAAGATAAGAAATCATTTGGTGTTGTTTGTGCAAAGGATTTATTTCATACAATATTCCAAGAGAATTACTCATCAGTGAAACATTTATCACAGTGTGGCATAATGAATGTGAACTATGAATAAGGTGTAAAATACCAGTGTACTAGAAATAGGAATAAGATATAAGTATTTTTAATATTTTAAAATTATTATATTTGAGGTACATTTTTAAAGGCAAGTACCAGTATTTCTTTTGTTGTCTTATCCATCTTCAGGGCTGCCGACAGTGGGGTTCAGACCCACTATCTCCCAAATGCAATTATCTTATCTTAGAGATATGAGTGTATTGTCAACAATGGGTATTATAAACAATTGTTAGTTTCAGATGAAATGTCATCATGAACATGTGGAGAAAGAGTGGAATGTAATATGTGCTGTTAAACTATGAGAATGAGGTGTAGAAACGATTATGGTTGAATAACTATACCATCATATGACGGCTGACTCTGCAAAGATAAGTGTTCTCCATTCCCCTATTATGTAGTCAATTGAGTGAAGAATCCTTTCATTTCTTCAGCTGTTATATTTATGTAAAAGGTACTTAATTTAGGCCAAATATGATGATGATGACGACGACGACGATGCTTGTTGTTTAAAGGGGCCTAATATCTAAGGTCATCGGCCCAGGCCAAATATGAGCCAGAGAGACTAATTTGAAAGAAACTATAAAATCATCAACAGCTACAAATATTAATGTAGTTGTATTTTGAATTCATCGATCACTAGCTCACGTACCGCTTTTAATTCAATGTTATACGAATATACACGGTTGCGGAATGTCGTATTAGTGATTTTATTTTATATAATAACCAGGAGTAGGAGTCTTTAACTTACACTAAGATAGATTTTGCAAAGATAGTTGCGAACAGCCAAGCTCATCGGGAGGAGGAAAATGATGGTGAAATTACGCTTGAGGAAGTGGAAAGGATGGTAAATAAACTCCATTGTCATAATGCAGCAGGAATAGATGAAATTAGACCTGAAATGGTGAAGTATAGTGGGAAGGCAGGAATGAAATGGCTTCATAGAGTAGTAAGATAAGCATGGATTGTTGGTAAGGTACCTTCAGATTGGACAAAAGCAGTAATTGCACCTACTGTATCTATAAGCAAGGGAACAGGAAGGATTGCAACAACTATTGAGGTATCTCATTGATTAGTACACCAGGCAAAGTATTCACTAGCATCTTGGAAGGGAGGGTGCGATCAGTCGTTGGGAGGAAGTTGGATGAAGACCAGTATGGTTTCAGACCACAGAGAGGCTGTCAGGATCAGATTTTCAGTATGCGCCAGGAAACTTAATAATGCTACGAGAAGAATAGGAAGTTGTGTTTATGCTTCATAGATCTAGAGAAAGCATATGACAGGGTACCAAGGGAAAAGATGTTTGCCTTACTGGGGGGGGGGGGGGGGGGACCATTGAATTTAAGGTAAATTATTAAAATCAATCAAAGGCATTTATGTTGACAACTGGGCTTCGGTGAGAATTGATGGTAGAATGAGTTCTTGGTTCAGGGTATATACAGGGGTTAGACAAGGCTGTAATCTTTCCCTTTGCTGTTTGTAGTTTACATGGATCATCTGCTGAAATGTATAAAATGGCAGGGAGGGATTCAGTTAGGTAGAAATGTAGTAAGCAGTCTGGTCTATGCTGACAACTTGGTCTTAAAGGCAGATTGTGCTGAAAGCCTGCCGTCTGATATCTTTGAACTTGAAAATAGGTGCAATGAGTATGGTATGAAAATTAGCCTTTCGAAGACTAAATTGATGTCAATAGGTAAGAAATTCAACAACATTGAATGTCAGATTGGTGATACAAAGCTAGGACAGGTAGATAATTTCAAGTATTTAGGTTGTATTTTCTCCCAGGATGGTTAGTAAGTGAGATTGAATCAAGGTGTAGTAAAGCTAATGCAGTGAGCTCGCAGCTGCGATCAACAGTATTCTGTAAGAAGGAAGTCAGCTTCCAGGCGAAACTATCTTTACATCGGTCTGTTTTCAGACGAACTATGCTTTACGGGAGCAAAAGCTGGGTGGCCTCAGGATATCTTATTCATAAGTTAGAAGTAACAGACATGAAAATGGCGAGAATGATTGCTGGTACAAACAGGTAGGAACATTGGCAGGAGGGTACTTGGAATGAGGAGATAAAGGCTAATTTAGGAATTAACTCAATGGATGAAGATGTACACATAAACTGGCTTCGGTAGTGGGGTCATGTGAGGCGAATGGAGGAGGATAGGTTACCTAGGAGAATAATGGACTCTGCTATGGAGGATAAGAGAAGTAGAGGTAGACCAAGACGACGATGGTTAGAGTCAGTTTCTAACGATTTAAAGATAAGAGGTATAGAACTAAATTATGCCACAGCACTAGTTGCAAATAGAGGATTGTGGTGACGTTTAGTAAATTCACAGAGGCTTGCAGACTGAATGCTGAAAGGCATAACAGTCTATAATGATAATATATGTATGTTTTTTGTTGTTTTTTTTGTTGTTTTTTTTTGCTAGTGCCTTTACGTCGCACCGACACAGGTAGGTCTTATGGCTACGATGGGATAGGAAAGGCATAGGAATTGGAAGGAAGCGGCCGTGGCCTTAATTAGGGTACAGCCCGAGCATTTGCCTGGTGTGAAAATGGGAAACCACGGAAAACCACTTCAGGGCTGCCGACAGTGGAGTTCGAATCCACTATCTCCTGAATACTGGATGCTGGCCGCACTTAAGCGACTGCAGCTATTGAGTTCGGTCATATGTATTTTGGGATAGTGAAGTCTTCAATATGTAAGCCGTGAGTATTGTCATAATTAGTCTTCATTGATATTTAAGAGATACAGACTTAACAGTATTGTTGTATATTAGCGATATGAATGCCTGTGATTTGATGAGGAATAGTCTGAACATCTGTATATATAAAATAAGAGTTTTGTCTGTACATTGCTTAGAATTTGAAAATAATGAATCTATCGGTCATGTCTACAGTAACAAGGAAATGCACTTTTTAGTTTTCCGCAATGTCTGTCTGTCTGTTTGTCTGTACACACATCACAAGAAAACGGCTGAAGATAATTTAATGAAAAATTGGTATGTGAAGTCGGGGGGATGAGCCACTACAATCTAGGCTATAAATTATTTTACTCACGCTGAGTGAAATGGTAGTTTAGGGGAAGGCCTAAAATTTAATTCTCAAATATTTATTTTATTAGTGATCCTATCGATAAATACTGCGTAACTAAAGTTATATAGAATTAAATTTCCAATCATTTATGTCACACATTGTCACCATACCGGCTTTAATACCACAGATATTCATGAATTTGTATTTTTGTTGTGAAGTCCATATCAACGCAGAGTGAGGAGAAAATGGGTTAACAGAATTGAATATAAGTCTGTATATAGAGTCGGGGAATATGAAACTACAGTCTAAGTTATAAACAATTTTATTCGCCCTGTATGAAATTGTAGTTTAGGGTAAGGCACCTAAAAATTAATTTTTAAATACCTGTGTTATTGGTTCTGTCGAAACATAACATAACAAAAGTTACAGAGAATACAATTTCCGACCATTTACGTTTTATTCAATTTTACTGTACCGACTATGATAAGAGTGGTATTTCAGAGTCGGAAGAAAACTACATGTATGTGAAGGCCTACAATATTGAAAGGGCATAACATTGATCAACAACATTACATTGACCATTGCTTGTGATAATGTTCTTTATCTCTTATGCTGCCGCTCAACTCCGATAGATGGGATTACTGATGCGTACCGAGTACAGCAGCCAGACTGAATATTTGCGGGAAACAGCTGGGGAGTTAGAAAACTTTTTCTTTAGCACATCATTCCTCTGGTTCATACATTTTCTGATATTGTACTGCCGGTACGTAACTCACCGGTTCATCATAGTATAATACCAATATAATAGTCCGTTATTGGACATTATAAATTTTCCAGCTAACTCATTCTTGGTTGCCTGCGTTTCGCCCTCGTGTGCTAAGTTAGGCTCATCAGTTGGGACTTAGCACACCACCCAAGACGCAAGACGCTCTCATAGTGCATTGGCACTGCTGGTGGCTTCAAGTAGCCTATGCAGTGGCCTCCACAGCATGCACTAGCCTTGCGTCTTGGGTGGTGTGCTAAGTCCCAACTGATGAGCCTAACTTAGCACACGAGGGCGAAACGCAGGCAACCAAGAATGAGTTAGCTGGAAAATTTATAATGTCCAATAACGGACCATTATATTGGTATTATAAATTTACTCATTCGGGACAAATATTTTAAATTCCCTATGGGAATCAACATCTGTATTATCTGATGGCCAGCCAGGCATCAATTTTTTGGAAATGAGACATAGCTCTCATAGTGCATTGGCACTGCTGGTGGCTTCAAGTAGCCTATGCAGTGGCCTCCACAGCATGCACTAGCCTTGCGTCTTGGGTGGTGTGCTAAGTCCCAACTGATGAGCCTAACTTAGCACACGAGGGCGAAACGCAGGCAACCAAGAATGAGTTAGCTGGAAAATTTATAATGTCCAATAACGGACCATTATATTGGTATTATAAATTTACTCATTCGGGACAAATATTTTAAATTCCCTATGGGAATCAACATCTGTATTATCTGATGGCCAGGCAGGCATCAATTTTTTGGAAATGAGACATAGCTCTCATAGTGCATTGGCACTGCTGGTGGCTTCAAGTAGCCTATGCAGTGGCCTCCACAGCATGCACTAGCCTTGCGTCTTGGGTGGTGTGCTAAGTCCCAACTGATGAGCCTAACTTAGCACACGAGGGCGAAACGCAGGCAACCAAGAATGAGTTAGCTGGAAAATTTATAATGTCCAATAACGGACCATTATATTGGTATTATAAATTTACTCATTCGGGACAAATATTTTAAATTCCCTATGGGAATCAACATCTGTATTATCATCATAGTATCCCGGCAATTCTCTGACGCGCTGTTTTGCATGACCAGTGTGCACTCTTAAGGCAGAGGCTCACTTAGTAGTAGTAGTAGTAGTAGTAGTAGTAGTAGTAGTAGTAGTAGTAGTAGTAGTATGACCTGGTCTAGAATTACAATTTTTTTTTTTTTTTTTTTTTTTTTTTTTTGCTAGGGGCTTTACGTCGCACCGACACAGATAGGTCTTATGGCGACGAAGAATTACAATTTAGGCATATCCCAAATTATAGCACCACAATTCACGAAATAACTCAAAATTCAACCATGAAAAAAGCCGTTTCTTAAAAAGAGCTTCTTACTCTTCACTTTTATTAAATTCTACATTCATTTTATTCAAAATTAACAGTGAAGGGAGGGGGGGGGGTTTCTCCTCTGGCTTGGAGGAAAAATTTGCCTCCGAGTCAGATTTTTCCGCCACCAGTGTAGTGAATTGAGATTTTCCGCCTCATTTAATTATACTAAGGAATTCTTTTTATTTACGAGGAACGTAGGATACTTATCAATAATTCAGTCAAAGGAGAAAATAAACGAGATCAGATGAGTTTATTTTCTCAAGTATACATTTTAGATTCTCATAGCGGATTCTGTCAGTGACACATTGTAGTCAATGTCATGACTTGCCGACTATTATTGACCACCATTGTTAACACATGTCATTTATATAACATATACCTCCTACATATCTCTATGATGATGATAAATGGAGAAACAATACTCTCAATAATTTAAATAGATTTTATTATTTTGTAGCTTGCTGTCCTATCAACCATTTGTAAATTTTATATGAGTAACAGCACATTGAGTAACGTCGTATGTTGGTATTTCTGCTCAAGATTTTGTTTACTGCCGTACCTTACCACCAAGAAATCTACTCCTCGAGAGAGAATCCTTGCTCTATGTTTGGAGATATATTTATACTGACCCATGGATATCATGGAATCCTATCTCCGGGATCCGCTGAGCAGTCGAGGGCTAGTTATGAAGCGATGAACAGCAGCTTCTCTTTCCTTCCGCTTGCTGCTTTTAATTATTATTACAAATACATAGTACGAATCAGAAACACAGCATGTTAACAAAATTATCCAGTCAATATAGAGAACCGAATTAAATTTCTGCCCTTTTCAATATACGGAAAGAAAAGGATTAACAGTCCATCATTATCAGCACCAGCCTGTTATTTTATTACTTTTTCTTTACTTAATTTAAACTTGATTTATAATGAAGACGAAGAAAGGTGTATAAGTGATAACTGTCAAAGCCATAATCTATTACAGAACAGAATTGTACACAGTGCTTCTTTCAGCTGAAATTATGCAGACAGACAGTACGAGTAATTAGAAATGTTTATTTTACACAAATGGAATCAATATAACTAAAATGTAACTTAAAGGTCCAGTGAACTTTACACAATATAAATCAGGTTGGAATAATAACAATGTTACATGATGAACATTCCTTTAATTGCTGTTAATATTGTAGTTTCAAAGGGCCTAATATCAAGGTCATTGGCTCACTACTGATTTTAAGAAAGGTTGGATGCCAGAATATCATCCTGAAAAGGAGCTCTTTAACAAGTCAGTACATCTATTGACACAAATATCATATTCCAGCACTTTGAAATGCGGACTGACTGCCCTGGATCTTAACCCTGTACCCATCAACATACAGAGTAAGCCCCTGAACAACTACATTATGCAGCAAACTAAAAATAAGGTTTGAAATTCTTCAGATGTAAATATTTTGATGTAAACTGAGAAACATGCGGTATGACAGCTATGTGATATAATCATTGGCTTTTCACCAAGGCAGCCATGGTGGAAATTCTGTTTTATGCATGTACAATTTCTACAATGAAAACTAACATCCCAGTGGTTCGGATTCCCCATACAACTGGAGATACTGTACCGTACTCTGACCGCAATATCAACAAGCTTCCTTGATATCTTCATTAGATATACCTACCTTGTAACATGCTAAGCCTCCTCCAGCCCTCCAAATGGTCTAAATATGAATAGAAATAATAATAATAATAATAATAATAATAATAATAATAATAATAATAATAATAATAATAATCTTCTTCTGTGGTGTTCAGTCCGAAGATTGGCTTGTAGCAGCTTTCCATGAACTCCGGTGTGTGGCTAATCTCTTGAAGTCCAAGTAATTATCACAACCCTTGTCGTGAATGATTTGTTTTATATATCCTAGACATGGTCTACCTCTACAGTTCTCTCCTTCCACACTGCTCTCCAGTATTGTGTGCAGAAAACTTTCATGTCTCAAGATATGTCCAATCCAATTGTCTCTTCAGTGAGTAAGCATATTCCATAAACATGGCTTCTCTCCAATCCTTTTCAGAGTTTCTTCATTAGTGATTTTGTCCACCCATGGAATTTTCCTGTAGCATCATATTTCGAAGGCTACTATATGTTTCTTATCATCCAAGCTAATAGTCCAGGTTTCACTACCATACATCAGTACGCTCCATACATATATCTTCACAAGATGTTTCCTGAGGCTCTTACTAATGTTTTTCCATGTAAAGAGTTTTCCTTTTTTGTTGAACGCTGTTTTGGCTGAGTTAATGCGGCTGACTATTTCTCTTCTACTTCTTCCATCTGCTGTTATTTTGCTACCAAGATAAGTGAACTCCTGTATTTGTCAACTGCTCTCCATTTAAAGTACAACGAGGAGGTTCATACAGCCGGCTACAGAGAACGACTTTGATTTTCATTTTGTTGATCTTCAAGTTACATTTGTTGAAGGTTGATTCCATTACTGCTAATGTATAATTCAGATCATCTTCGTTTTCTGCCAGGACTGTGATATAATCTGCAAAGCATGGTAATTCTTTCTCCTTGAATCTTGAAACCAGTCATTGGCAAATTATCATTTACTTCATCTAATGCTTTTTGGATGTATGCATTAAAAAGAATTGGTGAGAGCGAACAATCCTGCATAACTCCTTGCTTAATGTAGGCTTCTGCTGTGGAATCTCCACGTCGTATTCCACATCGTATTACAGCCATCTCATCTTCATACAATTTCCAAATTGTCCTCCTGTCCTTGTACTTGACACCCAGTCCTTTCAACACCATGAATAGTTTATCCCACTCACCCTTATCAAATGCCTTCTCTAGGTCTACGAAGGCAATGAATGTATCAAGATCTTTTTGTAGTTGTTTCTCTATAATTATTCTTAAAGCTAGGATTGCTTCCCGAGTCTCTCTACCCTTCCTAAATCCAAATTGATTTTCTGTCAATGCCAACTCCACCTCTCCTTCAATGCGTTTCATGATGATGCTGGTGAGCATTTTAGAGGCATGGCTTACAAGGCTCAGTGTGCAATATTGGTCACATGTATTAGCAGATGATTTCTTTGGAATGGTCACTACGACACACTTCCTAAAGTCCAATGGGATATGTCCCGTGTTATACATTTCACAAATCAGATCAAATAGGGCTTCCTTCACATTGTCTCCATTGGTTTTTATCAGCTTTGATGGTATATCGTCAACCCCAAAGGCCTTTCCGTTTTTCATCCTTTTCCATTACTTGATTAAACTCATCTAGGAGTATTTTATCTCCCTTATCTACTAAGCTCTTCATTCTCTAGTATTTCACAAGGTGTATGTTTTCCTCCATGTACATTTTCAATGTATTCTTTTCCATTTTGAGGCAATTTCAGAATCTTCATACACCAGTTCTCCATCATCTGTCTTCAGTCCATTGCACCTAATCCTCTTGTCCCCAAAGAATCTTTTGATTACCTTGGTACGAGGACACGAGTTTACTTACTTACGTTAAACGCTGTCTCAAATTTATGATTCGTAACTAGTCCTTCTACTTCCATGCATTGCAATTCCAGAAATTTTTCTCTGGCTGCCTTCGCCTCTCGATTTATTTCGTTTCTCAATTTCCTGTATTGCTGTTGTCCTCCTTAAGTCGCAGAGTTCTTAAACTTTCTTCTTGTATCTATTTTCCCAATTATTTCATTAGTTATCCAGGCTTTCCTGTTCTGTGCTTTTGGCTTTCCCACAACATCTGTTGCTGCTGTTATAACACTTCCCTTCCAAGCATTCCACTTATTCTCCATACTTCCTAAGTCTATTGCTGATATTTCTGCCGCCGGGCGAGTTGGCCGTGCGGTTAGGAGTACACGGCTGTGAGCTTGCATCCGGAAGATAGTGGGTTCGAACCCCACTGTTGGCAGCCCTGAAGATGATTTTCCATTGTTTCCCATTTTTATACCAGGTAAATGCTGGGGCTGTACCTGAATTAAGGCCATGGCTGCTTCCTTCCCATTCCTAGGCCTTTCCTATCCCATCATCGCCATAAGACTTATCTGTGTCAATGCGATGTAAAACAAATAGAAAAAAGAAAGATATTTCTGCCAGAAGTGAATCTGTCTTCTTAAAGTCTATAGCAAGGTTTTGATCTCTGAGAGCTTCAGTATTCCATTTTTGACTGTTCTTCCTTTTCAGTTTTTTCAGTTTTAGTTGACATTCGCTCAAAACCATGTTGTTGTTGTTGTTGTAATAATAATAATAATAATAATAATAATAATAATAATAATAATAATAATAATAGTAATAATAATAATAATAATGGTTTTACACTGCACTAATTACTTTGGGGTTTTTTGGACAAACTGAGGTGAAAGGATAGTATTCTGCAACAGTTCACATGCCAGTAAATCTACAAACTCGAGGCTGGAGTTTATCTGACCGACTTGAAGTACTATCGGGCTGAGCCGGAACAGAACCCATTAACTTGAGGTCGTAAGACAATGTTCGTCCATCTCAGTAACTCAGCTCAGACAGTGTTAATTGTGCACATAACTATATCACACAATAATGAATGCAGAGTGGAGAAATCCCTGCAAGCTGATAGAGCCTGTTGACTGAGGACTGTAACAAATGGGCCTTCTCAGCAAATTGTAATCTAGTGCGATTGAGATCTTGGAACTGGGCATACCACAGCAGGAAAGACAAGTAGCTATTTTTTTACCTTATATCATTGTATAGTGATTTTGTCTTTATGTGCAGGCACACTGCTACCGGAAGTAACCATCAGACTGAAAATAAATCATCTCAATGAAAGAATGCACAGTATCAGCAACAGGTTCCAGCATGATGATGCAATTGCATATGAAACTAAGTTCCATACCCACACCAGTGTGCACCTTGTCATCAGATGTGACAAATTCATAGATTCATGCAGTTCTGTCAAATTCTGCACCTTACATCAGTATGATGTAGGATGAACTTCAGCTTCTCAGACAAAGTAACCTTTCGCCAATCCTTGATGGTTCAGTGCTTATGTTGCTATACCAATTGATAACAATGGTACCTGCCCTATGTTGACCATCAGTTAGGGTTGCCAACTCTCCTGTATTATATGGAAACTCTCATGTTCTGCTAAATTTTTAAGTCAAATCCTGTTTCCTGTTCTGATTACAACTGGGAGTGCATATATCCTGTGTTTCATTTTTTTTTTTAATTTAAAAAGTAAATTATTTAAATTTATCAATGGCTAAGACCAGAGTTACTCTAGTGTCTTTGTTGACAGTGATCGACTATTACTTCTGGGTCCACTAACCAGTGAACTGGACAGAGCCAGTGCTCTACACTTTGTATATATCACTGTAGATTGTGTTTGGATACCTGGTTTTATGTTGTTGTTGTTTGAGTCATCAGTCCATAGACTGGTTTGATGCAGCTCTCCATGCCACTCTATCCTATGCTAACCTCTTCATTTCTACATAACTATTGCATCCTACATCTGCTCTAATCTGCTTGTCATAACCTTGGTCTACCCCTACCGTTCTTACCACCTACACTTCCTTCAAAAAACAACTGAACAAGTCCTGGGTGTCTTAAGACGTGTCCTATCATTCTATCTCTTCTTCTCGTCAAATTTAGCCAAATCGATCTCCTCTCACCAATTCGATTTAGTATCTCTTCATCCGTGATTCGATCTATCCATCTCACCTTCAACATTCTTCTCTAAAACCACATTTCAAAAGCTTCTATTCTCTTTCTTTCTGAGCTACTTATAGTCCATGTTTCACTTCCATACAATGCCACGATCCACACGAAAGTCTTCAAAAACATCTTTCTAATTCCGATATCAATGTTTGAAGTGAGCAAATTTCTTTTCTTAAGAAAGCTCTTCCTTGCTTGTGCTAGTCTGCATTTTATGTCCTCCTTACTTCTGCCATCGTTAGTTATTTTACTACCCAAGTAACAACTTCCTTTAAGACTTCATTTCCTAATCTAATATTTCCTACATCACCTGCCTTCGTTCGACTGCACTCCATTACCTTTGTTTTGGACTTATTTATTTTCATCTTGTACTCCTTACCCAAGACTTCATCCATACCATTCAGCAACTTTGAGATCTTCTGCAGTCTCAGATAAAATAACAATATCATCGGCAAATCTCAAGGTTTTGATTTCCTCTCCTTGGACTGTGATTCCCTTTCCAAATTTCTCTTTGATTTCATTTACTGCCTGTTCTATGTAAACACTGAAAAGGAGAGGGGACAAACTGCAGACTTGCCTCACTCCTTTCTGGATTGCTGCTTCTTTTTCAAAGCCCTCGATTCTTATCACTGCAGACTGATTTTTATACAGATTGTAGATAGTTCTCTGTTCTCGGTATCTGATCCCTATCATCTTCAGAATCATAAATAACTTGGTCCAATCAACATTATCGAATGCCTTTTCTAGATCTAAGAATGCCATGTACGTGGGCTTGTCCTCCTTGATTCGATCCTCTAAGATCAGACGTAAAGTCAGGATTGCTTCACGTGTTCCTACATTTTTTCTGAAGCCAAACTGATCTTCTCCCAACTCAGCTTCAACTTGTTTTTCCATTCTTCTGTTAATAATACGTGTTAAAATTTTGCAGGCATGAGATACTAAACTAATGGTGCGGTAGTTTTCACACCTGTCAGCACCAGCTTTCTTTGGAATAGGTATAACAACATTCTTCCGAAAATCGGATGGGACTTCTCCTGTCTCATACATCTTGCACACTAAATGAAATAACCTTGCCATGCTGGTTTCTCCTAAGGCAGTCAGTAATTCAGAAGGAATGTCATCAATTCCAGGTGCCTTGTTCCTATTGAGGTCACTCACAGCTCTGTCAAACTCTGACCTCAAAATTGGGTCTCCCATTTCATCAGCATCAACAGCCTCTTCATGTTCCAGAACCAAATTATCTACATCTTTACCTTGATACAACTGTTGGATATGTTCCTGCCATCTTTCTGCTTTGTTTTCTTTCCCTAGAACTGGCTTTCCATCTGAGCTCTTAATATTCATACACCTAGATTTCCTTTCTCCAAAGGTTTCCTTGATTTTCCTGTATGCAGCATCTACCTTTCCTACAACCATACAACCTTCGACATCCTTGCACTTCTCCTTCAGCCATTCTTCCTTAGCTACCTTGCACTTTGTATCCACTTGATTCTTTAATCGCCTGTTTTCTTTTCAGCCCTCTTCATTTCTAGCATTCTTGTATTTTCGTTGTTCATCAATCAGGTCTAGAATCTCCTGAGTTATCCAATGATTCTTAGTTGATCTTTTCTTCCTTCCTAACATTTCTTCAGCAGCCCTACTGACTTAATTTTTCATGACTCTCCACTCTTCCTCTATAGTGTTTCCTTCAGCCTTTTCATTTAGTCCTTGTGCAACATGTTCCTTGAAACAATCACTCACACTTTTTTCTTTCAACTTGTCTAGATCCCATCTTTTTGCATTCTTTCCTTTCTTTAACATCAATATCAAGTTAAATACTTCTGTGGCTGCCAGAAAAAGTGGGAAGAAAGTTACGAGTGTATTAATTGCATTACAAATAACAGAATAATTTCTTCCCTGCTTGGAATATTGTGCTAGTTCTGCTTCTGATTTGAGTATTCTCCACCTGTGTAATTTTTCCAGAGGTCTTTTTGTAAGTGAACATTCTTAGTCAAACAAGAGTTTACTTCTCTGTCCTGGCAGTTTCACCCAAGCAGAGTCTAACAAGGCAGTTTTGATGAGATCTAGTGCTTCATCGATGCTTCTCTATGATAAACATTACTGCATCCCTTCCAGTGAAGCCATTGAGCTGGTCAATATTAATATGTCAAGGGATCTATTGCTGTTCATTGTTTGAAAATTCCATGGTTTTTGACAGTTGTATTAGCTTGTGTCCTGGAGGTTCATTAATTAAATTCTGCTTACTACCCAATACAGACAACCACAATCCCTTGTTCTTTTCCGTCTCCTTCACTAGCCCCTGTGGTCCCCTGTGATGTTGAAGAAGTTCAGCTTGAGGTGTTTCAGCTGGGTCGATTGATGTTTCTGTGGCATGTTCATATGTTTGACTTGTCTACAGGCTTCACTGTATGTCATGCCGGATGACAACTGCCCAGTTGTTTCTGGTTCTGTCTTCTTTTAGAGCTCTTCTGAGAGCTACATTGCTCTTTTGTTTAACTCTTTTAGTACCAGCTGCTTATAGGTGGTGTATGTGAAGAATACCAGGCCTCTTCTTGCAATGTTTCAATCATCATAACTTCCTTATTTACGTTTACTGATTTTTTAAAAAAGGAATCGCTTTACATGTTTACTAAGTGACATACTATGTTACATTAACACTACTATCTATCTATATTATTTAACTTTTCTGAGTGGGAGCATTTGAAAATCTGGATGCGATACGAGCTGTCACTGGGCATTTAAAGGCTAGCATACCTGTACACCAAACTCATTTATGATACCATCTCTCTTATTTTCCAACTAATTTTGATTATATTGGAAATAGCTTCTCGGTCCACCATATATAGTGTGTTTAATCTCATCGTTGAAGTGAGGTAATTTGCATATGGATTCAAATTTGTCTAAAGACGTGAATTAAATAAGGGGCATGACAATGGTACAATTTTTCGAGAAGTAAGACCTAAAATTTAGTTACTGTACTATTCCCATCAACATGAAGAGGGTTAAGGTAACATACATCTCATTTTCATTGACTGGAATCAATTCCCTTACCCTACATCAAAATGGAAATAACATTCCTTGGGACTTTATGTACCGGTAAGTGTAGTAATGTGTTTCCATTACACTCAGCTGGACGAGTTCAAGTGAAAAAATCCGTTTGAAAGACTTTACTGGTTGCACGATATTTAGAGCTAAACCTTGCAGTGAAAAGACCTTACAAAATGTTTATTTCTTATGTAATTATCCATGTCATCCCAGTAAAAATTACACGCAGCACTACCATATCTAGCACGAATAGTGTTGAAAACAACAGTCTCTTCTGTATTATTTTGGCCTCATCACAGTCTAATTCAGCAATTTCAACATCACTGTGATCAGAATGATCGCTAAAATTTTAACTGCTATCCTCATAATCACTAAAACATTAGTCTAATATGCCTTGTACAGCATCGTTAGAAACATTATCCTTATTTACCGATGCCATTGTGGGAAAAGCAAACGAGCGAATAATCTATGAATTTTACACATCGATAACGAGGTGAAAAATTGTTAAAAATGGATCGTTAAGATATATGAAAGAATGAATCAAGCTTTATCTAGATGGCTGTAAAGAGACCTCAGACTTAGTTCGAAGGAAACTCACAATACGGAACGACAATGCAGATGCAGCTCAATGCGTGTCATACACGTCACTCCACAGCAGCAGACGGCAACTGCATGATGTGCCACACGTCACTCCACACTGTGGGGTTAAAATACAAGGCCGATTTTTGTTACAGCACATTTGAGAGAATGGCTGAACCGAATTACATCATAAAGTATTCTGACAAAAGCTCTTGGCCTGTAGATTTGCAGAGTGTCTTTAAAAGCATAAATATTTCTTGCCATATATTTTTAAATTATTAAAGAAAAACATATAATTTTGATTAGCCAGAGCGCTCGCCAGTACTTCAAGGCCACCTCAACCGTGAGAGCACTAAGGCATGTAGTTCGATAGAGAAGGTGGGAGTGGTTAAGCGTGCATGTGCAGTCAGACGTCTTCCTGGTCAGCTGTACTTCAGCTCCTTCCAGCCTGTTTTGATTCTCTTTGCTGTGTTGTAGCAAGAAGTAAGTATAAATAACCACCTAATCGATACTTTATTAATGCCTCAGGCAAAATTGAATAAAATTAAAACTTACAGGACATGTTTCGACCACTTAGTGGTCCTCTTCAGCTGTATAAATAAAGAACTGAAAAGAAAAACATTGACAATAAGCACAAATAAAAGTTCTTTGGAGACTCCTTTGATAAAAATGGAGGTCGTCAGAATAGGTCATCTTGCCTTTCGTTCTTGTTTGGAAAAGATGTTTATTCTGTGCTGTCTAGAGGGTCTGTCTTTGAGCGCGACCTGGTGAAGTAACGATGTGATACAGTTTGACAGTTCATGGAAAGCTCTGGAGAGAAGGGAAGTAGAGTTTCATCGTCATCTAAAATAACATGTGAGGGAGGAGGGAGATTGGGCTGTGCTTCTGCAATGTCGTGTTTGATTATATCTCTTGTTCGTCTAGTCTGTTTCATGTCTACCCATTCTAAGTATTTGCTAATATTCTCATATAAGATGTTTTTATGCTCGTTGTTTTCGTTGAGATTCTCTTCACCGTTTTCCAATTTATCAAGAACGATGTGGATGTTTTCCAGGTTGTTCATAAGATTACCTTTATTAATCATACAGATAATTTGAAGGTCCTGTTTTATATTGGTGAATTTGTGGTTGGACTCTTTCATATGGGATCCCATGGCAGAGAATCTTTTGTATCTTTCAGCATTGACGTGTTCTTGATATCTAATTGAGAAGTTCCTTCCAGAACAAGAATTACAATTATTAAGCAAAGGGCCTAATCACAATTGGCATAGTTTCAATAACAGACAAGTATTAATACAAACTTTAGCAGAAACAGAGACAGCCATACAAACCCTTCCAGTCGACATTCAGAATGACGTACGGTATGAAGCAAAGAAAAAAATTCCCTCCTTAATTAGAGGGTTACTAACCAATTCCACAAACACTAAAATCGTGAAGGATCTTCAGCGTAAAATTAGACAAAGTGGTGTAGTGATAACGAAAGCTGATAAAGGTGGAACAGTAGTAATATTAAATGAAACCGAATACATCAATAAAACAGAAACTTTTTTCACTAACAACAAATTTAAGGTAATTGAGAAAGACCCCACCCTAAAAATTCAAAAGAATTTGAAAGGGATACTGAAGCAAAACTCCTTCCTTTTTAACGACCAAGATATTCAAAAACTCATTAATATGAATCCAGGACTTCCTAAAGCAAGAGCTATGCCTAAATTACATAAAAAGGATGCACCTATGAGACCTATAATTAATTTTCGGAGAAGCCCCACATACAAAATATCCCAATTTATTCATAGGTTCTTAACTTATAACTACGTATTTTATACCAAATCTTCGATAAAAAACTCCAAAGAGTTCTGCATTGCTATTAAAGATTTCAAGTTAACTTCATCTCATGTAACAAGTTCCTTCGACATCAAGGACATGTACACGAACATTCCTATTAAGAACACCATTGAGATTATAAAGACAAATTTATTAATTCACAAACGTATCAGTATACCTGAAATAGAAAACTTCATTACTATCTTGGAATTCGTTTTGAACCACAATTTCTTCTCTTTTAATAATAAAATATATCAGCAAGATGGACTTCCAATGGGAGCGCCGGCTTCTGGAATTTTAGCTAACATTTACCTCGACTTTTTGGAACACACTCAGATAGTAGGTCACATTAAAGGACTCGATCTCTGGCTTCGATATGTTGATGATACCTATGCCATAATTAACAAGGAAATAAATGATAGTCACAATATCCTTAATACTTTGAATAATTTAGACCCAAACATAAAATTTACAGCTGAAGAAGAAGAGAAAGGCATACTCAATTTTCTGGATATCCAAACAATTCGTAAAGACAACCATTTCCAATTTAAATATACAGGAAACCCACTTTTACCCCGACTACAATCAAAAGTGATTCTTTACATCCCATCTCGCAAAAGAAATCAGCTTATTATAGTTTCGTCAACAGAGCCTTTGAAATTCCGCTAACAGAAACAGACAGAAAAAAGGAACTTTCTTTCATTCGTCAACAGGCTCTACATAATGGTTTCAGTTTGAAATTCATCAATAAAATCATCACTAAATGCAAATACCAACAACAAATTAAACTTAAACAGCATTCAGAAAAAGAAAAAGGATATGTAAAATTCACCTTTAATAACTCGAAGATTTATGAAATCACCAACTTATTCAAGAAACACAATACCAAGGTAGCCTTCTCTACAAACAACAACACGAAACATAGGTTCTTTAGTCATAATAAAGCTAATAAACTTAAAGATGACGAATTCCAGGAATCGGGTATTTATAAGCTGACTTGTGCTCAATGTAAAAAAACTTACGTGGGACAATCTGGAAGGAACTTCTCAATTAGATATCAAGAACACGTCAATGCTGAAAGATACAAAAGATTCTCTGCCATGGGATCCCATATGAAAGAGTCCAACCACAAATTCACCAATATAAAACAGGACCTTCAAATTATCTGTATGATTAATAAAGGTAATCTTATGAACAACCTGGAAAACATCCACATCGTTCTTGATAAATTGGAAAACGGTGAAGAGAATCTCAACGAAAACAACGAGCATAAAAACATCTTATATGAGAATATTAGCAAATACTTAGAATGGGTAGACATGAAACAGACTAGACGAACAAGAGATATAATCAAACACGACATTGCAGAAGCACAGCCCAATCTCCCTCCTCCCTCACATGTTATTTTAGATGACGATGAAACTCTACTTCCCTTCTCTCCAGAGCTTTCCATGAACTGTCAAACTGTATCACATCGTTACTTCACCAGGTCGCGCTCAAAGACAGACCCTCTAGACAGCACAGAATAAACATCTTTTCCAAACAAGAATGAAAGGCAAGATGACCTATTCTGACGACCTCCATTTTTATCAAAGGAGTCTCCAAAGAACTTTTATTTGTGCTTATTGTCAATGTTTTTCTTTTCAGTTCTTTATTTATACAGCTGAAGAGGACCACTAAGTGGTCGAAACATGTCCTGTAAGTTTTAATTTTATTCAATTTTGCCTGAGGCATTAATAAAGTATCGATTAGGTGGTTATTTATACTTACTTCTTGATTAAACATCGATACGGTCATGAAATGGACAACTTGTGTTGTAGCAAGTCGCTCAGCCGGGAAGAAGCTATTCATTGCAATTTTACTGTCTCTACTGTAGTTTTCCCTATATCTGCTAGCTTGAAGTTATTTCAGATAAATTTAAACGTTTCCTTCTCTATGTCGTCTCCCTCTATTTATATTGCATTTCAGTACACACTATACAAATTGGCTCAAATCTTTCACATGGATCATATTTAGGATGCAAATAAGTTCTTGTCTACTCTTAAGCAACTGTCGCCTCGTTCAACAGCTCAATAATGGAGACCTGTTACTATCACAGAAATAAAAGCCTTTGAGGCAGTATTATTGGAAATGGTTATTAAGAAAAAAAGGCGAAATATACTTTCATACTGGTCGACTAATTGAAGACAAATTCCTTGGTTCAGTACCATGTTTTTCCACAGAAGATTGTAATTAGTTCACAGGAAACTTTTCCTGGACTTGAATCTTCGAATTGGGGGAACATGATTGTGCTGTTCATGAGCACTTTCCTGTTCTAATCTATTCCTCTCCTCATTCACAGCTACTGTTCTATGAATGCAGAGTGGAGAAATCCCTGCAAGCTGATAGAGCCTGTTGACTGGAGTAGGCTTTGAGCAACCTGTCACTAACCTACAGGTCTAATTGAAGGCCACGCCCACCTGTTTGACATGAGATGATGAACATCAAACTGAACAGGCACATTATGCAACGGAGTAACAAAGGGCCATAGCTAATGTGCGAATAGTGTGTGGTTGGCTTCCGCACTGTGATCCAGCCAATGTATGCAACAGGTTTCTTTGTGCATAAACTTTTATTTTGCAATTCATGCAGTGCTTCTTAAGTGTGAGAGTTCTGTCAAGAATACTTGCATATATTTTGGGGTTTCACAGGTCTGTAGTTCAAGACCTGAACATGCTATTTTGAGTTTTTAATGTGCTTCCTCATTTCTCAGACAAAAGTGCACTCCTGAATCTTAGGTGGTTTGCACTGTAATAGCAATAATAATAATAATAATAATAATAATAATAATAATAATAATAATAATAATAATAATAATAATAATAATAATAATAATAATAATAATAATAATAAAGAAAGTAGACAGATTTATTTCCACTGATTCAAACTCTGTGCTCTGTGTGGCCACAGAAAGGTCATCAGCATATAAGAAACTTCTGCTACTTGAAAATACTGGCTGGTCATTTGTATAATGTTGAAAAGTATTGGAGCCACGATGCTTCTTGCGGCAGACCATTTCTCTGCACCCTCCATATGCTACAATGCCCGTGGAAGTCAACTATAAACCTACAATACTGGAGAAGAGGTCAATGGGCTTCGTTAACCCGCTGTCCTTTGTCAGATACAAAATGCTGTCTAGAAGAAATTGATGGCTGACAGTATCGTGTACTGCTGACAGATTCACAAAAGCCATGCCTGTGATCTTGCAAGTTTTGAATACATATTCTATAAAATGCATTAGACTCTGCAATTTCCCAGTGCAGCTCTTCTTAGGATGAAACCCAATTTGTTGTGTTATAATTAATGGGTCTTTTTTTTTTTTTTTTTTGCTAGTTGCTTCATGTCGCACCGACACAGATAGGTCTTATGGCGACGATGGGATAGGAAAGGCCTAGGAGTTGGAAGGAAGCGGCCGTGGCCTTAATTAAGGTACAGCCCCAGCATTTGCCTGGATTAATGGGTTAATCACAGTTATGATGCAATTCAGAATCGAGTCATTCTAACAGTTTGTAGGGGTGGCACAGAAGCACTATGGGTCTGAAACCTTTTGGATTGCTCCCATCTTTTTCTGGTTTCAGCAGGGGAATCATAGTCTTCTGCCACACCTGCAGGATACATCTGCTCGTACGGTAATCGAAGAGGTGGAGAACCCATTCCTTGGTTTTAGATCTCAGAGAATTACAGTAGGCGAAGCTTTATGTGACCCTGTAATAATTACGAGGGGAATTCCTCAAGGTAGATTATTGGACTTTTATGTTTTCTTATATATATCAATGATATGTGTGAAGAAGTGGAATCAGAGATAAGGCTTTTTGCAGACAATGTCATTTTGTACAGAGTAATAAATAAGTTACAAGACTGTGAGCAACTGCAAAAAGACCCTGATAATGTTGTGAGATGGACAGTAGGCAATGGTATGATGATAAACGGGGTCAAAAGTCAGGTTGTGAGTTTCATAAATAGGAAAAGTTCTCTCAGTTTTAATTACTGCACTGATGGAGTGGAAGTCCCTTTTCGGTTTCATTGCAAGTACCTAGGTGTTAATATAAGGAAAGATCTTCATTGGGATAATCATATAAATATGATTATAAATAAAGGGTACAGATCTTTGCACATGGTTATGATGGTATTTAGGGGCTGTAGTAAAGACGTAAAGGAGAGGGCACATAAGTCTCTGGTAAGACCCCAACTACAGTATGGTTCCAGTGTATGGGACCCTCGCCAGGATTACTTGATTCAAGAACTGGACAAAATCCAAAGAAAAGCAGCTTGATTTGTTCTGGGTGATTTCCGACAAAGGAGTAGCATTACAAAAATGTTGCAAAGTTTGGGCTGGGAAGACTTGGGAGAAAAGTGACGAGCTGCTGGACTAAGTGGTATGTATTACATGTTACAAATATCATGACAGGTCCGTATTGAAATGTACATTTATTCAACAATGATACAAAAGTTTATTGAGATCCGCCTATTCAATACACATTGGGTTCTTAAAAATTAAGATTTACATCTTGTCATTCTAATTTAATGGGGTAACTTTGGCTCATTGTATGGGCATCATCATCCGTAATCTCATGCCTAAAAGATAAAGATCAGGATCCTGATTACTCTAGTCGAAGTGTTACATAAAGAAATATAGAAGTTATAAAAGTCAGGAAACTTGTTGTAAGTTCCTAAATGACAATTACACAATTCAAATATGTTTAAAAATATGTACAAGTTAAATGAGTAATGTTGGTGCAATCTTACATTGAAATCCTTAAAACATTTTTAAAATAGCCAAACTGTCCTTATTTACATGAACAGTAAGAAAGTCTATGGCTAAAATTATGGCCTTGAGGTACAAGATTAAAATGAATGGAATCTGGTTAAAGGTAACCCAATTTAAAGTCGTAGAATGGTTACAATGGCCCGCAAGTGGCTTTATCATTTAAAAAATACATTAAATATTTTTGTAGCAAGTTTATAGTGTCATTATGGAGTAAGTATACAGCTGTGTGACTGATGGATTTATTGTTGTTGTTGTTATCAGACCTGTATTTGTGAGGCGAGACCTCAGTCTTCTTATTTTCGTTGAAAAATGATAAAAGGTTCACGGCTGAGTGTTGCCGTGTGTGTCTTTACTAGCTAATGCGATTGTTTCTTCGTTGTGCTAATAGTCAAATGGGAACGCTCATGCTTGATGTTGGCTATAGTTTGAATGTTGAAAACGACTATTGATGGAGGTGTGGTGAAGAATCTAATGAAAGGAGGGTAGAAGGACTAAGTTTAAAGAAAAGACAGCTATATTTGGCAGGAAACGTGTGTACATTTACTTACCCTCTCAATTTTTTGTTATGAACTAGTTGCCTTTGCAGCGTCAGAACAAGTGACACTTGCATTTCTTGTATTTTATCTGTGTGGAATTGAGGGAGGGGATGTGGTGCGGGAGAGGAGATGGGCGGAGCGTTAAGCTTATGTGCTGTTGGCTGTGGGAGATTAGTAGGGGCAGACACAGAGGGAGTTACCTTTAATTGAATGGTGGGAACTTTTGTGGATGTTATTTTAAGATTTTTAAGATTATATTTTGATTTAAATTTAGTGATTGTAACAAGGGCAAAATCTCGTATAAGGGTTTTTTACTTCAATTAAGTCGTTGAAATTGAAGTTTTTGTTATAGTATTGATCTAAATAAATATAAATGCTTTCTAATTTATTCATTAATTTCCCTTTGCCCACTCTTTTGATAATTTTAAGTCCTGTTCGATACTTGTAAAATAATGCCCTGTAACCTTCATGTGAGAACTCATGGCTGAGAACTTGTGTTTATTGGCATTATAGTGCTCTTGATATCTTGTAAAGAAACTCTGGCCTGTTTGCCTGATATGATGAACATGTATTCTAACGTGCTGACAAAAGAAACAGTAAACATTATTAAGGAAAACCTTTCCAAACACAGTAATCTAAGCACGCTTGAAATAGATGAGTTTATTAAGGTTCTGAACTTTGTATTAAAGAACAACTATTTCACTTTCAAAGGCAAAATGTACATGGATTCATCGGAACACCACAAAATAACATCAAGAATACAGAGACTCAGCCTGTGGCTTAGGTATGTAGACAATACTTTTGCAATCATCTATAATAATCTTAACAATAGCAACAAAATTTTAGATTTTTTAAACACCCTCTACCAAAATATAAAGTTCACCAAGGAGGACGAGGTCAACGGATCCATCAACTTTTTAGACATCACAGTAACACGCGATAGGAATACATTCGATTTCCAAAATTTTTAGAAAACCTACTTATACCCCACTAACAATTAAAAACTCATCAGTACACCCTAACTCCCACAAACAGGCCACCTTCTACAGTTTACTTTACAGAGCCTTAACTTGTTGAGTGCCAAGCAATTCGTTCTAAATCGAGAACGGTCCAAGCCCATTTGGGTGCGCAGTAAGTATGTGCTTCGAAACTGTAGAAAGTATCTTCCTGCCATATGTTGGTCGTCTATTTAAGTACGTGCATAGTCCACCTTCCATTCGTCAATTCCTGTTTTGACGCGACCCCATGTGGGTACTTCAAGTGTCCTTTGTAGAGTGACAAAGTCATTGTCTATCTAGTGCACGGATTGTTTATGTAAGTGTGCATGCTGTGAGTTTCATTTTCTTTTTTAAGTCACTATGAGTAAAACGAGCAGTAAAACACTTAGTGCACATAGTCTGGAAGATATATTGAACAAGTCGGACAATGATGATGTAGACGAAGTAATAGTATAAATAAGGCACAGTAGAGTTTTCCACCTATTCAATACTAAGGGCCATTTTCTCCAAATCGAGTTAAACCTGGTATAAATTAAACCCGTTTAACTTTAGTACCTAGTTTAAACTTGCGTCCATTTTCTCCACCAATTTCTGACACTCGTTTAGTTTAAACGGGCAAGCTGTCATTGGCGCTAATGTTGGCTGCAATGAAGGAATAGTCGAAGGCATGGTCGATTGGAATTGGCCAATCAGAGCCAAGTAATTCAATGACCGACATTTTTTAATAATATCAGCTGTTTGTGGCGAATTAATGCTATCGTACGTAGTGAATAAAGAATAAATTCGGCGGGATATTAGCTTTACTGATAAATAAATTGTTTACATTTGTGCAAAGTGTTGTGTCATTTAATTTTACCTATTGCTGTCTACAATTTCTTGGAACACACTTTTATTTCTTATTTTTCTCTGTCATGCTTTACCATAAACAAGTACCATGGGCCTAATACATGTCTTTTGATGTCTGTATTGTCTTACGGAACACGCGGAAACACTGAAATATTAAAATCCTGGTCTTTCAGCAATAGGCCTACGGTATTCCTATCCTCAGGAAATCAACATTTATGTGAATTTCAAGTAAACAAATTCCAAGCATGCTCGGGATCTAAACAAATTCCAAGCATGCTCGGGATCTATCTCCTATTAAAATACATCGCCCTCGGCCGGGATCAATCTCACAAACCTTGGATCCAGCAGACAGACCACTGAGGATGTATTATTTGGAGATGTATTACTTGATTCCATATTCATTTATAACATAACCAAGTTCGCGATATGTCATACTGTATCCATAATACTCTTCTCCCTATAGCATAAATATTTATATTGCTGGTATGCTGGCAATAGTTACGATGAAACATTCTTAACTATAATTTATTCTATTACAAGTTTACTAGCAAGCATGAAACACTTTACTGTTTTTCTGATCCTATACATATATAATTAGCGATTAGAAATTGTATACCACCGCCTCTCCTGCTGTGCCGCTCAACATTCTGATGGTAAAAATATTTTCGACAAACTGGATTCGAACCGTCTAGTCACAGATTCAGACGATGCTGACCTAACGCTTTAGCGACCACAGCCACCAGGCACCGCGTGAAGAGCAGACGTATTACACGACTTATGTAGGAATATTTTTATGCTTCACATTACAGTATTTTACAGTACATAATATTATAAGGAGACTGCAATTTAAGGTCTGTGGTCCCCGTTGTTAATAAGAAAAATGCCTGCTGCATCATATCTTAAAGCAACCAGAATCATTGCTTCTAGCGAAATAGCATTATTTCGTGCAGTTGACGTTTTAAATGAATCCTTAATAATTTTAGTACGTTTTCTATTAAAGTGCTGCAGTACTGGTAGTCAAAACTAACCCCTCTACTAGGAAAATAACAGATACATTAATAAAATGTCAAGAAGGTTGAATATAAACAGCAGTTTAAACCAACAATATAGAAGGTTTAACTTTGAACCAAGTTTAAACTTGATACAAAGTTTAAACCAATATGGGGAAAATTAATGTTAGTTTAAACTCAGACTTAAACCAGATTAAAATAAACCTAGTTTAAACTAATTTGGGGAAAACGGCCCTAAGTTGTATTTACAATATTTATATTACATGGGACTAGTTTCAACCCTACTCGGGGTCATCATCAGCCATATTAAAACGTACACAAAATATATGGCAAAATCCTAAAACATGTTTTCTAGCAGCAAGAGTCTTATGAAAAATATAATTTTACAATATGAAGTGTGGTTGAAATGTTGCAAATGAAAATGAAATATTACGTGTGATGTAGGAGAGTAATAATTAATAGAACTACATTATACATGCTAAGAATTCTGGAACAAAAGTACAAATGAGGTGCTCTGTGTTGTTCAAATTTATACTCATGGAATTCAGTAGGTCCTGGTGGTACATAACGGTTGTGGACCGAGTGCTATGGCAATAAGAATGAACACAAAGTAAACTGACACATATATAAAAATATACAGGTATGTACAATGTCTGAGTAACAAAATGTGTAGTTGATACTCTCTGGAAGAAGAGTCAACTAAACACTGTATCAGCTTAAGTGGAGAATTTGGCAGTTGGTGTACTGAGTAACCAAGCCGTGTTGATGGGCTGCATGGTTGATTGTAGTGCAGAATGTGAAGTTTTTCGAATTCTTGTTGAGAAGAAAGTAGACACTGCGCGTGGTGATATTAATTGGTGGAATTCTCAGTTCATAGTGGAAAACAAATTGGACCTATTAAAATTGAGAAAAGCCAGTAAAAAGCAAAGTGTGTGGAAAAGGAAAAGATGACCACAAAGTGAATGGACACTTACCTCGCGCTGTGGTGTGTGTAGCTTAGCTGATAGTTCATAACCCTTAATGAAGTATATAGTTACAGTGATTTTGAACCCAGTGCAGAGCAAATAGCGATCTCCCACGTTCATACACATTGATGAATTACAATCTTCTTCATATACTTCTCCACTGTACTCTGGATTTCCAAGCCAGCTGTTGCAACAATTATGACCGTCTTCAACGATATAGTCACCGGTTTCCAATGTTGCACAATCATCGCTGGTAGGTTCTTTTACCCTAATTAAAACTTATTCAAACAAAATGATATACTTATTCAATATTCCATAACAACTAATTCTTCTTATAATATTTTCTTACATCCTAATTTACCAATTTCACATGATTTTCACTACATTATATAACAACATTTTATACGAAAATTTCCTAACCTAAAATCGGAAGCAAACATTTCCTGACCTAAAATCGGGGATCTTACTTTTTTACCGCTCCAATATGAACAAGCTAACACATCTCTCATAATCAACGGCATATAACGCGTCCCTGCAAAGGAAAAGGTAAGTATGACCGAGCATCGGGACAGTAACTACTGTATAAGTGCGACCCCATATGGGGGCGCATGCACGTGTACAAATCGTAACGACCAATTCGACCCTATATGGAGTCGCAATATTTTACCTAATATACATAATAAGTTAACCGAATATAATATATTATCATAAATATATCCTAATTTCAGCGATTATTTGCTTGGTTAAGCCTGTGAACGTTTTGGCACCAGGGAGTAACTCTATATTATTAGCACACGGCACTAGACGACAATCCTATGAATTGCGGTCTGGCACTCAACGTGTTAAAAATCCCTCTAACCCCTAAGAACCTAAAAACAGAAATCAATTATATAAAGAATTTGGCAAAACTTAATGGTTTTAAAACAGAAATAGTTAACTGAATAATTAACCAATTAAACTTAAATTAGCAACAAACCTCATCCCAGATAAACCCTAAATATCTAAGTTCGCCACTTTCACCTACAATAATCCAGGTATTTACCGGGTAACAAATCCCTTAAAAAAGCAAAATATTAACATTGCCTTTAGGACAACAAACACTAACCGCAATCTGTTCCTCAATCACAACACACTTAATTCAAACAGTAGCATCTATTCAAATTCAGGCATATACAGACTCAAATGCACCCAATGTGACGTTTCGTATATCGGGCAAGCAGGCCGGAGTTTCTTTACAAGATATCAAGAACACTGTAATGCCAATAAACACAAGTTCTCAGCCATGAGTTCTCACATGAAGGATACAAGGCATTATTTTACACTATCGAACAGGACCTTACAAGAGTGGGAAAAGGGAAATTAATGAATGAATTAGAAAGCATTTATATTTATTTAGATCAATACTATAACAAAAACCTTAATCTCAATGACTTACTTGAAGTAAAAAATCCCTTATACGAGATTTTGCCCAACTTGTTACAATCACTAAATTTAAATCAAAATATAATTCTTAAAAATCTTAAAATAACATCCATAAAAGCTCCCACCATTCCATTAAAGGTAACTCCCTCCGTGTCTGCCCGTACTAACCTCCTACAGCCAACAGCGTGTAAGCTTAACACTCCGCCCATCTCCTCTCCCGCACCACACCCCCTCCCTCAACTCCACACAGATACAAGAAATGTGTCCCTCGTTCTGATGCTGCAAAGGCAACTAGTTCATACCACAAAAATCGAGAGGGTAAGTAAATGTACACACAAAATTTCCTGCCAAATATAGCAGTCTTTTCTTTAAACTTAAAGTCTTTCTACCCTCCTTTCATTACAGATTCTTCACCACACATCCATCAATAGTCGTTCTCAACATTCAAGCTATAGCCAACATCAAGCATAAGCGTTTCTCATTTGACTATTAGCACAACGAAAAAACAATCGCATCAGCTAGTAAAGACACACGCACCAACACTCACCAGTGAACCTTTTATCATTTTTCAACAAAAGAAGACTGTGGACTCGCCTCACAAATACGGGTCTGATAATAACAACAATAAATCCATCAGTCACACAACTGTATACTCTCTGATAATACTATAAACTTTCTACAAAAATATTTAATATATTTTTTAAATGATTAAGCCACTTAAGGGTCATTGTAACCATTCTACGACTTCAAATTGGGTTGCCTTTAACCAGATTCCATTCATTTTGATCTTGTACCTCAAGACCATCATTTTAGCCATAGACTTTCTTATCGTTTACGTAAATAAGGACAGTTCAGCTATTTTTAAAATGTTTTAAGGATTTCAATGTAAGATTGCACCAACATTACTCATTTAACTCGTACATATTTTTAAACATATTTGAATTGTGTAAATTGTCATTTAGGAACTTACAACAAGTTTCCTGAGTTTTATAACTTATATATTTCTTTATGTAACACTCGTGACTAGAGTAATCAGGATCCTGATCTTTATCTTTTTGGCATCAGATTACAGATGATGATGCCTATACAATGGGCGAAACATGTCCCGTTAAATTAGAATGACAAGATGTAAATCTTAATTTTTAAGAACCAAATGTGTACTGAATAGGTGGATCTCAAACTTTTGTTATCATTGTTGAATTAAGTGGTATGTTTCGAGCTGTCAGTGGAGAGATGGCGTGGAATAACATCAGTAGACGAATAAGTTTGAGTGGTATCTTTAAAAGTAGGAAAGATCACAATATGAAGATAAAGTTGGAATTCAAGAGGACAAATTGGGGCAAATATTTGTTTATAGGGAGGGGAGTTAGGGATTGGAATAACTTACCAAGGGAGATGTTCAATAAATTTCCAATTTCTTTGAAATCATTTAAAAAGCGGCTAGGAAAACAACAGGTAGGGAATTTGCCACCTAGGTGACTGCCCTAAAAGCAGATCAGTGGCGACTGATTGATCGGATGTCATCCAGGCCCAATGACTTCCTGCTTTTGCATTCTGTGAAAACCCTATCCAATTACAACAATTGTGGTTGTTCCTTTGGGTTTCACAGTCTGCTAGCCTAGTCAAGTCACAGCAACAAGGCATTCTTTCGATCACAAGCTACAAATAACAAGCAGCATGGACTAAAAATCACTGATATCAGAAAATCACGCTGTGACTCAAAAATCACGGTATCGCTCATCACTACAGTCTGCATGTATGGGTTGTCTTTCCATTCAGGAGTAACTAACTGATCTCCAATCTGGTTTGCACTGATATTAGTGCTCAGTGGTCTTTGGTGGGTCATTGTTGAGGCACTTCAACAATCTCCATGCTCTGTGGCTATCCCTTGTCAGGTCTACATCTTACATTGTCTTCATCCGATGACCTCTTTTTGCTGCACTTAAGAATGAAATGAGGTGATTTATATTCCATGAACTGGGCTGCTAAATCTCAGATGAGACCTGGGAGGTATGATGACCAACAGCCACAGGGTATAGACATTCTGGAGCATTTTTACAGCGTCAACAAATGTATCATAGGGTTCTGGTGTTGGATTTATAGTAGACACTGCAGCATCCAACATCTCTGTGACCTATGACCAGTTAGCTCTCTTGCATTTATACCACCTGCAGAAAGGAACTCTCCGAGTCTCACGGATGCAAATACTCGTACTTTGCACATGATTGGTCTGTACATCATGTTTTGGTATTGGACTGCAGATGGGCTGATGTTATTACTGCTAAATATGTCTGGCTCCATGGCTAAATGGTTAGCGTACTGGCGTTTGGTCACAGGGGTTTCGTGTTCGATTCCCGGCAGGGTCGGGAATTTTAACCATAATTGGTTAATTCTGCTGGCCCTGGGGCTGGGTGTATGTGTCGTCTTCATCATCATTTCATCCTCATCACGAAGCGCAGGTCGCCTAAGGGTGTCAAATCAAAAGACCTGCACCTGGCGAGCTGAAGTCCTCGGACACATCCCGGCACTAAAAAAGCAATACGCCATTTCATTACTGCTAAATATAACGAACAGGGTTATAGCTTCACCTCCATCTCCCGCTGTTTAAAGACGCTGGTAGTTTAGGATCAAAAACATGTAATGTAAAAGCAGATTAAAATACTGAACAGGTTCTGCATCAGCAGAAAGGGCATGTTTAGGACCCGGTGTTTCAATGTACGGTAGGGAGGATTTGAACCGAGTGTCACTTTCAAATGAAAATTCACTAAACACTGTACTATGCATACATGCATTGTTGTCATTACTGCCCACACCATGGCTTATAATGCATTTGAGTCACTCTCGGTATTGGTAAACCTGTCACTTTTACTAATGACTGTATCACAGGGTTTATGTAGTGTGGCATGTCATCACTACGCTCACTTCCTGTCACAGAAATAATATCACCAACATCTCTACTACATGACCCTCTGACCCCGATATTGCTTCATCTTCATCAGACTCGATGGAGTCATCAATGGCACAGACTATTAATATACAGTCGAACAACTCTTCTGTGGTTCCGTGAAAAAATGTCCATTACGAGATGTATCCACTAAAACACGGTTGTAAAAATAAATCAAACACCGTAATGGCAAAGAACATCCACCTTAAATATAAGAATACATTTTAATATTGATTACTCTAAATAATTTCTAATTAAATATTTGCCTGAGAGATATTACAAGTGATTTTACAGCCTTTACATTCATTACAGATTTGGGAAGTAATCATTCACCTGGGTGTACAAATTTAGCACATTTTTCTTTACTGCAATATTCTCGAAAAGGGAATAACGACCCAGCGTCGAACACAAATTTTTACAGAATCAATCTCAACTTTCTGGTTATTTGCGATTTCTCGCGCTTTTTCTTGTAACATTGGCCCACTCACTCACAGTTTCTTCGCCCAAACAAGTCTGAACCACTCATATAACGCAATGTTCACTTCTGCAAAATCTGACTCCCACTTTATTTTCATTCCTTGATTCCTATTTTCCTCAAACTCACTTAAATGGTCATTTTTAATCTTAACGGGTTCCCGCAGTTAAATTTTCAGGGAGCTTTTCTCACTGAAAGTCCTTTTACACTAAATTATTTCTTGTCTCGAGCTCCAAAACATGTTCGTCCCTCCTACTCATGTTTACTGGGCAATTGAAATGCTACGTATTTCTGCCTCAACAATCAGTACATGAAAGTCTTCCTTGTCAAGTTTACCTGAACTACCTGACCTCGATTTTATAAGCAACAATCTGAGTTATGAATGGAATGATGCAAGATATGATGGAAAATCCCTTTGTAACTTGTAAGTAAAAATCACTGGCAGCATTCCCGGGCAAATAGAATTCTCAGAATGTACATTAATTAGAACACAAGATGACCCTAAAAAAATTTTGGAATGAGCCCTGTACAGAACAATTAACTTCACGGCTATGTCAGAATTCCTATGTACGTTTCTGTTTTCCTTAGCACAAAACAGTACAAATATTCAAAAGGAATTCCCATCGGTGTGCAGAACGATTTTAAGACTATGTGTCCTGGAACATGTAAAGTGTCCGCTTAAGACAAGTGGACGAGACCACGAGTCCGGTGTCGAGAATTTGAGGTGTCCACTTAAATGAGGCTTATTTAAGCACGTGTCTTATGTAAAATAAAATTGGTTCCATGGAAAAATGTCCATATAGGGAGGTGTCCCATGAATGGTGTCCGCTAGGGCAGGTTCGACTGTACTAGGCTAAATCGCCATCGTTCTCAAACGCATCCCATGTGGCCGAGGCCATTTCCCTACTCAAAACCTTGCATGGTGTATAAAAACTTGGGTGCTTTGATAAAATCATATCTCTGTAACTAAAGTAAATTAGCATGATAGTTGTGGTAAATTTAGAAACTACAGGCTTCATGGATTCTGTATCACCTGCTTTGTCTGCTCTCTGTCAGAAAACTGATAACTACAAGTACATACAAAACTGCTTGTGTAAGGAGTGCTATTGCATTCCGGGCAATTTGCGCTAGCGTGCCGAGGAAGACTTTTGCGCTCTTTGGTATTTTATAAGGTAAGGTTTTCTGTGATGAAAGAGGGATGGATTTTCTTAAGGATTTCTTCAGTAACTGTTTCTCATACTTTCTCAATCATTACGATTTCCATGTGTTGCCACATCACATCTATATTACTTTCGATAGATTTGGTAAGTTCAGATATGTGGTCCTCATATTTCTCCATTTTCTTGGCTCCACATAAAAATTCTAGAAATTAGAAGAGCAAAGAACCTAGAAGGTCCCAAAGAGAGTATGGAAGGACACCTTCACAAAGTTATATCACTGAGCGTGTTGGCTGTGCGGTTAGGGGCGCGCAGCCGTGAGCTTGCATTAGGTGGTTTATCATTTTTACACCCGACAAATGTTGGGGATGTACCTTAATTAATGCCACAGCTGCTTGCTTCCCACTCATAGCCCTTTCCTATCATTACCGTAAGAACTATCTGTATCGGTGCGACATAAGAAAAAAAACTCAAATGGAGAACTCGTACAGAACACACAAGAGATCGTGATCGCACCTATCACAACTGGGGAGGTATGGCTTGTCATCCAGAAATGCAAAGCATGCAAAGCCACAAGACCTCATAGATTCACCAATGAAGAATTAAAAGAATTGCTTGGTGCCTATCACAGTTGAGATGTGGGCAGAAAAAGTACACCTTGAGCAACATAATATTGCTTTCCAAAATAATTGGAGTCAAAAACTGAATGGCAGTTCTTCGAATCTTATCACAAAAAAGGAGCAGCGATTGTAGGTCAGGTAAAAAGAATAGCGAGGACGGCTGTGAAATCTGAACTATTATACAAAACACTGGAAAATTGATTTATGCTTATGGGCAATAGAGCCATGCATATTACCCCTGGGGTATCTCAAACTGACACTGACAAAGTGAAGAAATATCTTGAAGAGTCAATCCCCATTTTCGGTACTCCAGGCCCTCACAAAGTTTATCTGAATAATAATAATAATAATAATAATAATAATAATAATAATAATAATAATAATAATAATAATGTTTTTTATGTCCCACTAACTACTTTTTGACTGATTTTTAAGATACTGAAGTGGCAGTATTGTCTCGGAGTTCTTTTACATGTCTTTTGTGAATGTTTTAAACCAATACATCATACAGGATGCACATCTTTCATGTGAACAATCAGAGAGAATGATCCATTAGTTTTGTAAATGAAAACAAAAATAGTCAGAAAATATCTCTGAATACTGGAAGCATGCTGCATTTTGTGTTTTTTTAGTATAATGTGATCTCCCAGTATCAGCCCAAGGAATGACATCAGAATGATTTGCTCTGTGCTTCAACTCTGCAATCAAGTCATATGCAACAGTGAAGGTTGCCATATGTGCAATGAAAACAGTGAGGTTTATTTTATATTCACTACCTAAATTCGATGATCTTAATCACCTGTGTTTTTCTATCAGACAATGATGCCAAAATTCACAGTTCAAATCAAGCATTCATTATACAGTATAGGACAAGTTTTGCTGTATAGATGTACTGCAAATGACAGGTAGTTAGATGTGAAATTGCTTTACCATGACCCTTTCCTTTCAATCCCAGGACCTTGTTTTGCAAAGGTAGCTTCTGTAGATCAATAAGGCAGGTATAAAGCTGTAGGTTACATCATATCAGATAATTTTATGTGGCTATTACACTGAGTGCAGCCCTTGTCAAGCAGACCCTCCAAAGAGGTGGGCAGTATCTAACATAGGAAGTATCGAGGAGGGAAGTGTAGTGTGCAGCATACGAGTTACAAATGTTGCAGACAGAACAAACACCCAGCATTCTTCCCATTAAAATAATTCTAGAGGTAAAATAATCTCCCATTCAGATTTCTGGGCAGAGAGATTTAAAGAGAAATGCACCTACAGAAAAGTTTATTGTGATATCCAACAAGCCTATAATGTGATAGTGAAAAAGTCTGAATTTTTCCAGCAAATCACTGGATCTGATCAGGGAAATTGAATGCACTGAGTTTTAGTAAGAGGCATTGGCATGAGCAAAATAAAAATATAATGGAACTGAATGTACTGGAATAACAGGAAAGAGAAAGCCAGTTAAGTCAATAGACTGAATAAAAACACCCAACTGAAATTTATTTATTTATTTATTTATTTATTTATTTATTTATTTATTTATTTATTTATTTATTTATTTATTTATTTATTCATATATATATTGAATGAGACCAAGAGAGATCATACTGGACAGGATCTGGCCACAATTTGGTGCTACTGGAATATCACCCCAAAATAATAAAAATAAAAATTAACTTAAGAAAAAAAAGAGATTTGAAAATCTCAAAGTTAGAGTGAAAGAAACTTTTAAGCAGAGTATTACAATAGGACCCAAGTGGAAATCCACATCCAAAGTACCTACAGGTGCAGAGGAACAATAATAAAAAACAAGATCTAGTAATAATCAATGAATAACACAGGAAATATTAGAAATGAGCAATAGATGAAGAAAGTAAGTACAAGAATAAAAGAAACTAAAGTGGGGGGGGGGGGGGGGAAAGAAGTAAATATAACAAGAAAGAGGAAGATATGAAATGTGCAACAATTGTAGAGAAATATAAAATTAAAGACAGAGTAAGAACTGGGGCTCTCTGGACTGAAGACCAATACACTGCTCATTCAGCCAAGGAGCTGGACTCAGCAATTATTGGTGGGGGGGAAAAAAAGTTAACAATTATTGTGAACTGATAATAATGTTATTTGTTTTACGTCCCACTAACTACTTTTTAAGGTCTTCAGAGACGCCGAGGTGCCGGAATTTAGTCCCGCAGGAGTTCTTTTACGTGCCAGTAAATCTACCGACACGAGGCTGTCGTATTTGAGCACCTTCAAATACCACCGGACTGAGCCAGGATCGAACCTGCCAAGTTGGGGTTAGAAGGCCAGAGCCTTAACCGTCTGAGCCACTCAGCCCGGCTATTGTGAACTGAAAAGGGAAGAAATAGCTTACTAGGATTTTAACAGATGAGCATTGAAGAACATTCAGTAGGACTGAGGAATCTAAAATCAACGATACACTTGTGTTTATGAAAATGGCAACACCATATAAGAAGGTTGAAGAGAAGTGCAGTGTAATTTTTACAAAAATGAACAAAAGCAGGAGTAGGCAATGAACATTAAGAGCTCTAACAGGAAACTATTTCTGTGAAAACAGGACAATGCAGAATTGTGGAAGGAATACATCTGGACAATTATAAGGTATTTCGTTCTTCTTCCCGGCCTTTTTCAGTTACCTAGGGTTGGAACTTCGCGTGGATTCAGAGCAGTTTTCCAGCTGGATGCCTTTCTTAATGACAACCCTATGTGGAGGGTTGTATTCACTTCTGTATGTTTCTGTGGTAGATTGTAGTGTGAAATAAATTTCATTTTGGATCCGTATTGACGATTATGTTACACAAGTTGAAAAAACTAGTATACCATATAATTTCGAACCCCACCCGAACATTTTTCCCCAAAATATTGATTCTAAATCTTGGGTGCGGGTCGTATTCAAGCCGTTCATTCTAGTAAATATTTACTATGTTTACATGTAGTATTGAAATAGATTTGGATATGGTTACCGTACTCAATATACCAATGTAAACAGGCATTCAGGTCTTATTGTGTTTTAGTTGCATTCTAGAAAACAAGATCGATTTTTCTCAATACAGTTACAGTGGCATGTAAACAGGAAATGTAACGTAATGAAATACGGTAAATCAAAGAATATGGATAAATATGCGGTAAATATGAAAACCGCTGCTGCGGATGCTCGAATGTCATTTGTTTCACACGTGTTGCTGGCATGCTGGGTGCGCGAATAGCTGATCTCGCGGGATATCGTACTTTGCGAGAGTCGAGACTGTTGGTTACGGAAGTCTACCTCGCTCACATTCGAGTTCCGTATCTGTCCCGTGAAAGTGCTGTCTCTATAGTAAGCGATGGATTCAAAACGGCGTCTGCGGTCATTTCATGTGCATGAGAAACTTAAAGTTGTAAGCGAAGCTGAAATATACAGAAATCATGCCGTTGGCAGAAAGTAGGATATTGATGAATCGTGTATTCGTGATTGGTGGAAGAAGGAAAAACTTCTAAAAAGTAACGGCGATCGCAGAGCGTTCCAAGGGCAGAGTGCAGTGTTCCCGGAAAATGAAGAACAAATCCACAAATTTGTGATAGAAAAACGTGAGTTAGGATATGGTGTTTCTGGTTAAATGTGTCAATTAAAAGAACTAGAGATCTTGAAAGAACTCAAAACACAGGGTTTTACTGCAAGCCGTGGATGGATCCGAAACTTTCATCAGAGAAAGGGATTGCACATTCGGAGAGGTACGTCTATTTTACAACGTCTCCTTGGAGTGTACGAAGAAAAATTAATGGCCTTTCAGCGTCACATTATTCGTTTGAAGAAGCAAAATTCTTATTTTCTGTCACAAATTGGGAATGCTGACCAGACACCTATCTATTTTGAAATGCTGTTGGAAAATACAATGGATACGAAGGGTTCTAAAAGTGTAACCATCAGAACAGGCGGTAATGAAAGGAACGATGTTGTGCATATTAGTGGATGGAACCAAACTCCCTCCATATGTGGTTCTGAAAAGGAAAACACATCCGAAAGGAAACTTGTCGTCCGGTGTTATTGTTAGAACACGAGTCCGGCTGGATGGAGAATGCATTAACTGAGGACTGGGTGAAGTGCATTTGGCAACATCACCCGGGAGCTTTGTTACAAAAACGAAACATGCTTTTGTTGGACAGTTACCGAGAACATACAACTGACACCGTAAATGACAAGGAGAGGAAAAATCAATCTTGCGATAAATGCTGGAGGACTCACTTCTATTCTACAGCCGTTAGATGTGTGCGTGAACCGGCCTTTCAAAACTGCAATGAAACAGTTGTACACCGAATGGATGTCTGATGGTGATCACGCGTTAACACCAACTGGACGAGTGAAGAGGCCTGAAGTGGGACTAATATGCAGCTGGATCAAGACCGCATGGGCACGCATTCCCAATGATCTAGTGTCAAAAAGCTTTAAGAAATGTGGAATTTCAAATTCAGTGGACGGTAGTGAGGACGACTATTTGTGGAAAGATGCCAGCGACAGAAGTTCCTATGGTGAAACTTCAGATGACGATGGTGAATTGTGAATGATCTGAGTATTGGACCGATTTTATTGAAGATTTTTGTGATGATTTTGTTAATTGTAATCTGTTTGAATTTATATTTGTGGTATATTTGAAGAAAATTAAATAGGCATGCAAGTTACTTTATTTTTTTTATTTTATTTTTTCCATATTTTGCCATCTCAAATTTAGGGTGTGGGTCCACCTGGCGCATACTGAAAATCTGATCCTGACATCCCCTCTGTGGTCTGAAACCACATTGGTTTTCATCCAACTTCCTCTCTACGACTGATCGCACCCTCCCTTCCAATATGCCAGTGAATACTTTGCCTGGTATACTAATCAATGGGATACCTCAATAGTTGATGCAATCCTTCCTGTTCCCTTGCTTATAGATAGGTGCAATTACTGCTTTTGTCCAATCTCAGGTACCTTACCAACACTCCATGCTAATCTTATTACTCTAATGAAGCCATTTCATCCCTGCCTTCCCACTATACTTCACCATTTCGGGTCTAATTTCATCTGTTCCTGCTGTTTTATGACAATGGAGTTTATCTACTATCCTTTCCACTTCCTCAAGTGTAATTTCACCAACATCATTTTCCTCCTCCCCATGAGCTTGGCTGTTCGCAACACCGCCAGGAAAATTTCCTTTTATGTTGAGAAGATGTTCAAAATATTCCCTCCACCTCTCCAGTGATTCCCTGGGATCTATTATGAGTTCACCTGAATTACTCAAAACACTGTTCATTTCCTTTTTCCCTCCCTTCCTAAGATTCTTTATTACTGTCCAGAAAGGTTTCCCTGCTGCTTGACCTAGCCTTTCCAGGTTATTACCAAAATCTTTCCCTGACTTCTTTTTGGATTCAACAACTACTTGTTTCGCTCTGTTTCTTTCATCTACGTACAAACCTCGGCCCTTGTTTGGAGCCATTTCTGATAAGCCTTCTTTTTATGTTTACAAGCTGCTCTCACTTCATCATTCCACCAAGATGTTCACCTTTTCCCAACTTTACACACAGTTGTTCCTAGGCATTCCCTTGCTGTTTCTACTACAGCATCCCTGTATGCCACCCATTCTCTTTCTATATCCTGAACCTGCTTACTGTCTACTGTTCGAAACTTCTCGCTAATCATATCCATGTACTTCTGTCTAATTTCCTTGTCCTGGAGATTTTCTACCCTTATTCGTATGCAGACAGATTTCACTTTCTCTACCCTAGGCCTACAGATAGTTTACTACAGATCAGATAGTGGTCTGTATCATCGAAAAATCCCCGGAAAACTCGTACATTCCTAACAGATTTCCTGAATTTGAAGTCAGTTAAAATATAGTCTATTATGGATCTGGTATCCCTAGCCTCTCATGTGTAGCTTAGGCTTATGCTTGAAGAATGTATTCATAACAGCTAAACCCACACTAGCATAAAAGTCCAGCAAACGCTTCCCATTCCCATTAGCTTCCATATCTTCCCCACATTTACCAATCACCCTTTCGTATCCTTCAATTATATTTCCAACTCTCGCATTGAAATCGCCCATTAGCACTATTCTATCCTTACTGTTGACCCTGACCAAGATGTCACTCAATGCTTCATAAAACTTGTCAACCTCCTCCTCATCTGCACCCTCACATGGTAAATACACCGAGACAATTCTCATCCTAATTCCTCCAACTGCCAAATCTACCTACATCATTCGCTCATTTACGTGCCTAACAGAAACTATGTTGCGTGCAATGGTATTCCTGATAAACAGCCCTACCCCATACTCTGCCCTTCCCTTTCTAACTCCCGTCAAGTACACTTTATAATCTCCTATCTCTTCCTCGTTTTCTCCCCTTACCCGAATATCACTTACTCCTAGCACATCCAGATACTCCTCTTTGCTGACTCAGTCAATTCTACTCTCTTTCTTCCATAAGCCCTATTAATATTGATAGCTCCCCATCGAATTCCATTTCGTTCGCCAAGTTGTTTCCAAGGAGTCCCTCGCCTGTCAAATGCAAGTAAGACTCCGTTACTCCCATAGGTCCGAGGCTTGCTTAAAATGTTCCGAGCTTGGTAAATTTATGAAGCAGGATGCTACCCTATTTACACAAAGTCCAAGTGAGGATCTCTCCTCTAACGGGTTATGCACCACTGGTGGATTGTATAGTCCTAGCCACCTGAGCACAAGAAGGGCCATGACTCAGAATATGTCCGAGATGCCCACTGTCAATCCATAGCAACTGGTATCACGACTCTCAGGACCACTTACTAGGCCACTCAGCGGTTGCCCATGGTTCACGAACTAGGACGTGACTTCAGTAACCCACACCATGAACCATACATAAATCTTGTGGCCATGACTTGATGCCCTTTAATGCTAACTGAAACTGAACAGATGGGCAGTAGGTAAGTCGATGGAAAAGGAAGCAAGACGTAAAATTCAAAGGGAGATCAAAAGGATTTCTAAAAAGAACAAGGCAAATATTACACACAAAAAGCCGGGCTTAGTGGCTCAGACGGTTGAGGCACTGGCCTTCTGACCCCAACTTGGCAGGTTCGATCCTGGCTCAGTCCGGTGTTTGAAGGTACTCAAATATGTCAGTAGATTTACTGGCATGTAAAAAAACTCCTGCGGGATCAAAGCCCGGTACCTTGGCGTCATCGAAAACCATATAAGTAGTTAGTGGGACGTAAAGCAAATATCATTATTATTGTACCCGGGGCACACTTTCCCCAGCCAGTTAAACTGCGCGCCTTCTCTAAGGCCATATATGTAAACAAACTTGAACTGGTATAGTAAGAGATACGTTGGTCTTCAACTGATAGATGCCTGTACCATCAGTTTAACTGCTCCCTCTAGCAGGATAAATTCTAATTATTTCATAAAGAAATATGTATTTTCAATGTTTATTGCCCTGGTTCTTAGGATTTTTTTTCTTTTTTAGTACCAAACTTGTCAATACTTCAGCTGGTTCCTCCTTGACTGTAATCAACCTATCAGATTTTTGGATATACCTTCTTTAGCCAATTAAAAACCGGGGGTGTACATAGGGTTCCAGCCTATCAGTAAAGAGTTCTGGAAGCTCCTCCTAAAATTACTATAAAAGCAGGGCGCTTTTGGTCCGTATTGTCTTAATTGCTCCAGTGATTTGAATGCAGCATGTCCTAAGGGAGGCAGGAGCGTGGCCTGTGTGAGGAAGGCCCAGCGACTCAAGGCAATGGCAGAATTTTCGTAGATACACGATAGCCCCTGCGGATAGTGTGAGGGGAAGGTTTCATCCTGTTTTTTAAATGTAAATTTCTAAATTTGGTGGTTTAAATGTAGAATTTTCAGCAAGTCTGAGGATTCTGATCTATTCCTTACTGGGAAATATGTAATGTAAGGGAACAAAAAGTGATTACCCTCTGTCGTTTCTCATTCACCTTGGCATGGGGTGACTCAGGTTTCAAACCTCTAAATTTCTTAAAACTTATTTGGCATTAATGTTTCCCATTTAGTCACCCTGGTGTAATATAGGATTATCCTCTGTATCTTTCGGCCATAAGCCCACTTAGGGTTTTAACTAATTTTATAAGGAGGGCAAGTGTTTTGCCTCCTAGCCTTTTGTTTATGGCCGGTAATGTGCAAACTTTTCTTTTACACTAAGGCAACTTAGTATGGGCAATTATGTCCCTGCACTTTTATTTGTGTGTGTGTGTGAAGTTTTTCTGGTGTTAGTTCCCTTTTGGAACAGTGAACCCTGTGCCTGTTGAGCAATAGATAAGCCCAAATCGGGGCAACGTGGTGTAAATACTTTAATGGAGAACAAATAGGTTGTCAGGTGGAACTTAAGTGCTCCATAAGAAATTGACCCCTCTGCAAGGCTGGACTATGATATAGTTGCAGCGCAGACTCCTACGAAGTGTACTTTCCTGGGCAACTTCTTGCTCTTATAAAATATTGTACCTGGCAAGAGCAATTCAGCTCTTTTCTGTGTAAATTAACAATTTGTAATTCTCTCAAGTTTTTGTACCTGATATTCGGACTTCTAAGTCCACTATATTGTTAGAGCTGACGAGCTCATTAATATTGTTATTAATTCAGATTTTCTATTTATCCAATTTTAAATTAGAAAAAAAAAAAGGAAGAATTAAAATTTCAAAATTTGTTGTGGTAAGTTCTGCTCTAGTTAATTCCTTGTCCAGCCATTCAAACCACACACTTCTTATCCCTCTGTGATCCACGAAAATCCCTTAATTATTATTACACAAACAAAATTGATAGGCCTAAGGGAAGACGTAAGTAGAGCTACAGAAGAAAGAAAGAAAGAAAGAAAGAAAGAAAGAAAGAAAGAAAGAAAGAAAGAAAGAAAGAAAAAGCGTAATTTTTTAAAATCAGGCCTGGTTGTAATGCCTCAAAATTTCTAACATAGATGATATTACTGAGAAAATGCCCTCATCATAGGAATAACAAACTCACCCATTTAATTTAACAAGAGATAACACACATATATGCTGAAACTATGAAGGCATATTCTCAGCTCCTCTTATCTGAAGAAAGGTAACATTTTTAAATTTAGTATTGGAGTCATTCTGCAGACCCTACTAAGCTTGCCTGCTTGCTTTATTCTTTACTTTATTTTTCAATCATGAGGAAAGGTTAGAAACTGAAGCAACTTCCTTGAAAATTCCAACAGCGAGAGATTAGAGTTAGTAGGAGCACCAAACAGTATACCCATACCAGATAAAATGAACTGTGTACAATGGTTCAGACAGCAGTCAAAACACAGTTGATGAACTGATGAAAATGAAACTGGATAAAACTGAAAAACTTCTGACTGGGGTAGAAGTGTCTTTCAAAACACAAAATTTAACTTTTGAAGATCTTTCAGAGAGGGTACTTCATATTTCAAGAAATAAATGTGAAATCTCTTCCGTGGCTTGGAAAATGATTGAATTACAAATCCCTTGAAAATGTCAGAAATAAAATTAACTAAAGGGAACCAGTCACAGAAAAAAAATCTCCTGAATGTCTAAAAATATACAATTAGTAAGGGAAAGAGCTGATACTTTGAAGTATTAACATTTCCTGACAATTATTTGGTGATAATTTCCTGACAGTATGTATATTCAAGGTTCCACTTCAAAACCTTCTAGTTAAAACTCTCAGCGAACGTTCATTGAGTGAGCTTCCTTGAATATGTTGTATGAAAGCAGTGTTAGCAGTAGATGGACAGCCCTGAACAGTTCCAGATACTCAAGTGAGTGGTGGGGCACACTCCTGACCACAGCAAGCATGCATATGACCGCCAGTAATAAGAGCTGCCCTAACAAAACTCCAACTCCCCTTGCAGTTATACTGCTATTTTTTTGTGACTCAGGTTTCAGTTTTGATTTCATAAACTTCCAGTTAAAACTTGCAGCTAATTATCGGTAGGAGAGCTTCTCACAAGATGGGGATGATTTTAGAAAACTTTCAAAGTAGGTTCTCATGTGAGTTCATTGATAGTTCCGTTGTTAGAACAATGTGACGTAGGGATAGTCTGGACTATGAAATAAGTTTCTTTCTGAAAAATAGAGTACATAATGGAAAACAATCTAGAGGACTCGACACAGAGTGAATCTTAACGTTGATATCGTTATCACCACCACCACCACCACCACCACCACCACCACCACCACCACAGAACTCTCGCCCATTAGTTTTGCTGCATTTTTATTTAATACCTTTCTTACATTCCTTACATTATTTATGGAAAACTGAACAGAGTAACATACGTTCTTTGACTATTTTTACAATTTAGTGTTATATTTGCTGTACTAGATCCTCCTCTAATCGAATCTCAACAGTTTTGATGTTTGTGGTTTTGTGTGAGTATGTGACATGTCTGTTTCAGCATTATACACATTTGTTACAGCATTTCATTGTTATTTCAATTTCAATCACAGAATATAATACCGAAAAGAAAGTGTGTGTTCATTAACAAGCTTGCAGAGAAGTGCACAGTATTTACAAAAGGACAAAATAACTCTGACATACTGTAGACTGTCATGTATGTTCTGCTCGAACATACATGTTCATCGCTAATGCTGGTAAGAGTTAGGGCAAGTTCATTTAAAATTCCTAGTATTAATCAGTAATAAGATAAACTATCTAATTACCGGACGAGTTGGCTGTGCGGTTAGGGGCGCACTGCTGTGAGCTTGCATCCGGGAGATAAAGGGTTCGAATCCCACTGTAGGCAGCCCTGAAGATGGTTTTCCATGGTTTCCCATTTTCAGAGCAGGCAAATATACCCTAATTAAGGCCATGGCCTCATCCGTCCAACTCCTAGCCCTTTCCTATCCCATCATCACCATTAGACCTATCTGAGTCGCTGCGATGTAAAGCCACTACCATAAAAAAAAAAAAAAAACCTAATTATCAAAGCCTACGCTGTAGATAAACCACACTTAACATCACACAGTTTTCTCATGGGGTAATTCAATTACTTTTCTCCAAACTTTTCAGGTGCATTGGACCTGTGGAACCGTGATGCAGTAGATTAGGAGACAGAACACCGATAGTAGACTCGTCCCGAGGGAATTCAAGATGTGCTACAAGAACTTCCGGGTTGATCGAGGACTCTTTAATGTACAGATCTTCACCTTTCTGACTCGCCTGCAGTAGTGCTGATCCCTAAACAGCACAAGACGGAGATCCTCGAGAAGTTCCACGACAGCACTGAAGCCGGACATCCAGGAGGTGAAGAGACGTATCAGTCTATCCGACAAAGATTCTTCTGGGTTAACATGCGGAAAGACATCCTTGACTATGTGAAAAGATGCTCCATCTGCGCCTGCACCAAGGCGAGCAACAGGAAGGCATATTCCAGTCAACAAGGAAGACGGCCGCAACACCCTTGGGAGGTCATAGCCCTGGACTTGATGGGTCTTTACCCTGGAACACCAAGGGGTAAAACAGGACTCCTAGTAATCACCGACCTCTTCACAAGATGGATTGAAGCCTTTCTGATAGCAGAAGCCACGATGTGACAGATCACCAGTCTTCTACAGGATGAGGTATTCAGCCGCTACGGTCATCCACTGTGCATTCTATCAAACAATAGGAGTCAGTTCACATCAAGGAAGTGGCAACAAATGGTGACTGAATGGGGTGTGGAACAATGAACCACCCCTATCTACAACCTAAGGGCCAATCCAACGGAACAACGGAACCAGGAGCTAAAAAGGATGCTATGGGTTCATCTAATAGACAACAAATATTAACTGTCGGACCGTCAAATACTGCAATCATTCTTTCACCTGCGACGATGTATCAACCGTGTCACTGGCTATTCCCCAGCGGAGCTGTTCCTTGGTCGACAGCCATACGGCACCGGAGACTGGGAGATTCGTCCACCACCCACTTCTGGTCAAGATGATGCAGCTGTTTCCCTAGCAGAGTGGCAGCATAAACAACAGCAGGACATCAAGGAAAAGCAAGCATTAGCTGAGAAGAGATCCCTTACCCAGGCTGAGGCTCAAGATGTTGAAGAGACCAAGATCTTCCTATGAGGCCAACAAGTACTGCAACATAACCACCCAGTCAGTAATAAGATTGGAGGGTTTTACGCAGGTCTCGCACCTAAGTGAGTTGATCCAGTCGAGGTCGAAAAGCAGCTGAGCCATGGTGTCTACTTACTAAAGATCAACCCTCCTGTCAAGGTCCATGCATCAGAATTGAGGCAAATCACCCAACCACTGCACATACAGAGTAAGCCTGGTACTGTCACGGGTCCACCTGGAGGAGAGGCTACTGATGACACGGCACAATCTGCTTATGAGGAGAACGCATCGACTACCATCGAGGAGGAGGCTGGTAGTGAGACGACACCGACCCCCGACACGGCATGATCCGGTCAAGAGGAGGAGAGCACATCCAGCGATGTCGAGGAAGGGAGAAAATATAATCCACGAGCAAGGCAAAGTTGACGAGTGTGACATGCTGTTGAAATTGTTTCAAGTTATAGGGGGGATATTGATGCAAGTGTGTAATGGACTAGTATAACTTAGAAACAATTCTCTAAACCCATGGATAAATAGTGAAAATATCGAGCTTGATTAGCAGGTGTTGTTATTATTTCTATTATTATGACTTGTGAGGTGTGGCTATGAAGTTGTTCACGTCTATTATTATTATTATTATTATTATTATTATTATTATTATTATTATTATTATTATCATCATCATTATTATCTACATAGTTATGTACGACAGGTTGTCAGTACAGACTTTGTTTGGTATAAATCGTGGTCGGATCCGTGTTGTGTAACAGAACAGGTGATGTTATGTCATGATACTTCTGCTATACGTTTATTAATACGACTTTTTTAATGTAAGAACACTTAATTAACAGAATATAATTCATTATTACCTGTAAATATGACGTATAAATCTGATGTACTGTTGAGCAACACAGGGTAAGAGTCTGGAATATTGCACCTTTGTCACTCAAGTTTTACAGAATGTTCTATTTAATTGTACATAGGTTATTGGTGACTCAATAAGATACGAGAAAGCATGTTGTGTCATACTTTTCTAGAAGCCTGGCCAGGCAAGGTATATAAAAGGGTAGTCTTGGGTTGTTGAATCGAATTGTTAGCGAAAGTTGTTAGTCGAGCTAGGTATGTGAACTTGTGTTGAAGTGGTTATGCTGTGTTGGTATCAAGTGTTCTGTACTTGGTTGAGATGCCAATGCAGCAGTCGAGTTCAAGATGGTGGTTCAATAATGTGTGTGTATAACGTGTATATAATTTGTAAATAAAACAACGTACACAATGGACAGCATATCCTGTGTGCGTCTTTGTGAATACAATAATAGTACAATGCTGTATTCAAGACAGTACCCTCTGATATCACTTACAGCATCCTTGTCACTCACTCAATTTCCTACAGTCTATTCAACAGACCTCTTCACTGACCATGTATTTCTGCTTCCCCAGATTTAGAGCTTTCCTGTCCTTATTATCTGGCACATAGACTTCATTTACAGTACAAGCAACATTCATTTCTTTGCATATCAGATAGTAGCATCATCTGTGATGGTGTTGGGTGGCATCAGTATTGATGGCTGTATGGATCTTGTAGTCGTCCGTGGTAATCGTACCGCTGCGGGCTACATCTCGCAGATACTACTAAAGCATTTGTTGGTTGCTGCATACGGTGTTGGCCCTCAATTCATACTCATGCATGACAATGCCAGGGCTCATGTTGCGCGCATCACCAGAGCTGTCTTGCGAGAACTGGACATTCAAGAGATTGAATGGCCAGCAGTGAGTACCGACCTTAATCCCATCAAGCATGTGTGGGATAGGCTTGACAGAAGTGTACGTTGGCGTCCCATTCCACCTCACTCTCCAAGAATAACTGCCAAATCGTAATAAATTTCCTGAATTCGAAGTTGCTGATGGTACTAAGTCTATTACCAAACTGGTGAGTATACATGAATGACAGTTTAATGGTTTAATTTTCAACATTTATTAGCAAGAAAATCTTGTATTCTCAATCCTGTTGGTTTTCATATCTTCTCTGAACTTACCCATTTACTTCTCATACCCACCTGTTCTATTTCCAAGGTATTATGGATTAGAGATATAAGTTTCCAGCAAGGGAGCCTGGGTTAAGATCCCAGCCGCAAGGGGGAATTTTGGTGGCCATCTTCATTTCATGTGAAACTGGTTGTCCTCTGACTATACCCACTACATCAATATTGTCGATCAACGGGACAAAGATCCGTGAGGTTTGCAGTATCCTGGGTTTTATTTTCTTCTTCTCTAACCCCCCTCCCTCCTTCTGCTTGAGTATCACTATTCTTATCGCACCGATGTCTTGAGTCCTCATTGATACATTGGTACCTACTGGCAGTTTTGTTTGTTGGACTGCTCGTAAGGAGCCTCCAGTATGCCAGATGGAGGAGTTGTATTTCACAGCTTTGTTAATAGTTCTCAAGAATATCCAGTAAACTGAATTTCAAACCTTTTGTAATACTAGTGAAATACACAGTACAAAATATTAGGGGAACATGTTTTGTAACGTCTGGTATGTGAAAGTTTATTTTGTAGATGGGTTCCAATGGTCGTACAGCGTACCTTGAGACCTTAGCTACTCAGGGTATGTCAAATTGAAGTTATACTCCACCTGTAGGCATAGCCATGCATTAAACTGTCAGATGAACCTTCAAAACGAAGTGAATAACTGTGCGTCCGTGTGTCATTGTGAGGTACACAGACTACTGCGGTCATTTGAGCACGTTGTACGTAAACCAGCACATCCCATGAGACATCTTAACGAGGTTCAAGTCGCAAGGACCGTCATTTTGATCCACGAGGGATGGACTTTTCATCATGTTGCTGTGGATCTTAATTTTCTCCGTCAGCTATTCAACGCTTGTGGAATCGCTACAGTGAGACAGGCCAGTTTTCTTGAGTTGTTTTTTTTTTTTTTTTTTGCTAGTGGTTTTATGTCGCACCGACACAGATAGGTCTTGTGGCGACAATGGGATAAGAAAGGCCTAGGAGTTGGAAGGAAGTGGTCGTGGCCTTAATTAAGGTACAGCCCCCAGCATTTGCCTGGTGTAAAAATAGGAAACCACGGAAAACCATCCTTATGGATGCCGAGAGTGGGATTCAAACCCACTATCTCCCGGATGCAAGCTCACAGCCGCGCGCCTCTAACCACACGGCCAACTCGCCCGGTACAGGCCAGTTTACAAGGAGGGTTGGACAACGTCATGGACGCATGACAACCCCACAAGATGACCGATATCTGACCATCTGTGCGCTGCGGCGTGGTTCAGCAACTGCCAGAGAACTGCAATAAGACCTCAGGAGGGTCACTGGAGTCACGGTGTCTGACCAGACATTAAGGAACAGGTTAAGAGAAGTGTCCTTACGACCCAGACGTCCTGTTCAAGTGCCCTGTTTAACGCAGCAACATCGTACAGCTTACTTTCCGTTTGCCCGTACCCACATCAACTGGCTACTTCGCCAATGGAGACCTGTGTTGTTAACAGACGAGTCCAGCTTTCCCCTGAAACAGAGTGATGGACGTCAACGTGTATGGAGACGCTGTGGTGAGCAGTACATGCCAAATGTTGTCCAGGAAGGCGATCGATTTGGACAAGGTTCTGTGATGGTGTGGGCTGGCATCAGTATTGATAGCCGTATGGATCTTGTCGTCGTCGTCCGTGGTAATCTTACCGTTGTGGGGTACATCGAGCTGATACTGCTACAGCATATGTTGATTGCTGCATACGGTGTTGGCCCTGAATTCGTATGCATGACAATACCAGGGCTCATGCAGCGCGCATCACCAGAACTGTCTTGCGAGAACTGGACATTCAAGAGATGGAATGGCCAGCAGTGAGTCCTGACCTTAATTCCATTGAGCATGTGTGGGATAGACTTGACAGAAGTGTTCATGGGCATCCTGTTCCACCACAGACTCTCCAAGATCTCGAACAGGCTCTCATCGAAGAATGGGACCTGATACCGTAACGTGACCTCCATCGACTTATACATAGCATGCCACGTAGGTGCCAAGCTGTGATAAATGCTTGTGGAGGACATACACCATACTGAAGCTCTCCAACTGTGACAAAAATCCACCCTGGAGGACTGTTATCACTTTGTTTTCACTGCTATTTGGACATTTCCGTTTGTGTTCTGAAAATGAATGCGAATCCATTGATGTTCTTTTGTATATTTCAACAGCAAGGAATAAAGGTTTAGTTGGGCTCCGGGAATGAACATGGGGGAGTCCATGTGACTCCGGACAAAAGGGAGTGAAATGCGTTGTTGCCAGCCATCTGCAACATAACATATTGGATTCAACAAGAGAATCCAACTAGCCTCTTTCACTCCAACTCCAGCACATAACCTGGACGAGGTGTCCCTGCTAAACTGAGCAACCCAGTGGAGTTGGGTAACCAATCTCAGCGGAAACCGGATCAGTGAACCGATCAGTGCTGAGGGCTTCAGGGCTTACAACCCTGATAGTTAACAACTCGTTACCTTCGGGTAACCTAACCTAATCACTTGTGTGATAGACTGTATCAAACATGAAGTACAAACTTAATGAACATAATACCTCAGGTGGTAGACAATCCACAAGTAGGTCATCAGATTCTGGGGGACCTACACCTTCATGTGACCCAGTCGGATCTAAACTAAACTTGAAACGAAACATTACGTATCTAGCCACAATCAATATAAACTCCTTGACCAAGACCGGAAAGCTTAAGCATACACTTGATGTACTGAACGACAAGAATATCAGTATAAAAGCTCTCCAAGAGACTAGGTTTCCGGACGAAGAGGCCATAGAGTCTCAAGGATATAGAATATATAAAGGGAAACCTGGTAACAGAATAATGGAAAATGTACCATTCCTTGGGACTGGGTTTGCAGTACACCATCGACTGGTTACAGCATACTTGACTTTTCATCACCAAATGATAGAACATCGGTGCTTTCCTCCAGATGCAAGAATAGGGGATACTCTATGATTAACTTCCACGCTCCTACCAATGACTAACAGGAAAAACCCAGAAATGACAAACCAGTACTGGGATGCCCTTGAGGAAACGCTAGACAAAGTACCAAATCACCACACAACTATATTGTTAGGAGATTTCAATGCCCAAATCGGTAGAGAACAGAAATACTGGAAGATTGAAGGAAGATATTCTGACCATAAGAGAACCAACACCAATGGGGAATGCTTAATCAGTGTCTGCACCAAGTATGGATTACTTTTGATGTCTACAGCTTTCAAACACCTTCCCAGAAAGGCAATGACATGGCAATGCCCAAATAGCATGATGGGTGAATTCCAAATCGACCACGTAGCAATAGACAAGCTGCACCACAGGGATATTATGAATGTCAAGATGATATGAGGAGCCAACATCGACTCTGATTACTACCTGTCTCTGGCTAAAACGAACCTGAAACCACTAATAAAGACCACGGGTATATTAGCAAAAAACACGAAGATCCCTAGGTTTGATATCACCAAACTCAAAGAAGACAGCACTAGTTACCAAGAGAGACTGATTCATAATACCAACAGGATTAACACATCTACAAAATGGGATCAACTTACGGATGCCATAACAGTAGCGGCTCAGAAAGCAATCCCCAATAGACCTAGAGGGAACAAGCATCCGTTGTGGTCCAGCGAATGTGATAAAGCTATAGAAGCTAGGCGGCTAGCGTGGATCAAATGGAATGTACATAAGAACAAAGCTAATTTACAAGCCTTTATTGCACAAAGGAAAACTACGTTGAGCATCATAAGAGGGGCCAAGAGGAAACACAACCAGGAACTGATTAAGCAAGCAGAGGAGGATTTTATAAGGAACAACTCTAGAGATCTATACAAGGGCCTCAAACAACAAACAACCCAATTCGCTTCCCCTGCCTTACATCTCCAGAGACCAGATGGATCCCTGTGTCTTAATGACAGCGACTGTACCAAGACCCTAGCTAACTACTTCAAAGGACTCTTAAATGAAGGACTACTGGGTCATCAGAAAAACTAGAGGTACCAACAAGAAAACAGCTGCCAAACCAACTGCTAAGAACACCAATTGTAGCAAACAACGACGATGACTTCAAGAAACAGCTAAAACACAAGCACCGTGGTCCATAGATGGCCCTAACGAAATAAAAAATAAGAGGTTTAGTTAGTAATATACCTGGTTGTAAGGTATTGTTTTGTGGAGCATGGCATACGTTCAAAAACATGTTCCCCTAATTTTCTGGAACTGTGTATTTTATCTTCATTGTAATTTTCATTCAATAACAGACCCTTGTAGTGCTTTTACCTTGTCACCTAACCATAAGATATCGTATACAGGGTGGATCAATTAAAACTACCTACCATGAATATTTCCAAAATGTTATGTTCAAATTATGCATTTTTTCAAAAGAATGGAAAGATATGCTGGGGCTCACAAATGAACCCTATGCAGATCTTCCAACAATGAACAGAAAGTGGATTTCTAGCACAAAGTTGATGTTTTCTTAAAATGGAACAATGCTTACCAGCACTAAGAAATAAAAGTAGGTAATATTACAATCACAATGGCATTTTTTGCAGGATCCTAGTGCAAATAGTTGATGAAAAATCATCATTTGAAGCTACTGACTTGTCTATTACATATGAACTGTACCTGTGTGTATTGAACCATTCTGTTCATTGGAACAATTGTATTAATTTGAGTATTGGATATTGGAATCACACAAGACCACCCACGAAGCCGATGTCTTACAGTATATGTCATAAAGGGGTCCAGAAGAAGCGTTCTTATGTGAAGTGAGCGCGAGCGTCATTATGAGAAATCTCCAGAACTCATTAAAAGGAGTTATGTCCCAAGCCAAGCCTCTTGATGAAGATTGGGGACGCTTTCCAGTTCCCGGCTAAACTTATTATAGGAGGGAAGAATGAAATAAATTAATATCTTTGGTTACGGAAGAGTTGCATTGGATTTGAGACAAGAATTGCAACCTGTATTGTTTCTGCTTTATTTTGATAGGCATTAGGGCTGCATTCATTAATGCATTCGCTAATTTGAGCTCATGATATAATTAATGCGGGAAATTTTCCCGGGCGCGCTAAGATTGCACGCAGTCAAGCGGCTTGATGACGCTATCCGGAATTATAAATTAAGGCCGCCAGGGCATATCAGAGTCATTCTTGGACCGAAAGGCTGCGGGAACAAATCGTCATACTGCGTGTTGGTACTGAGAACAACGCTTTGTCTTCGAGCTACACCGACTACCTGTACTGCTATTTCTGCAAGGAAGTAAGTACTCAACTTGAACATTCAGATGAATTTAAGATTTTACCTGTGAGATTATGCTATGGGGAGATGAGGTACTGCTTATAAGAGACTAATGAACTAGTAGCTTCAATTTTCTGTGAGGTCAAGGGATTACGGACGAACTGCTAGAATTAATATTGGCTCAGGTTAGGAATTCTAAAACTATATGTTGTACGTGTGATAGGGGATAGAACAGTGACTGAGAGTAGTGAAGAAACTATTGTGTACCAGGTTAAAAACTCTGAACGAGACTTGGTCAGTGTGACGTGGGAGACACGCTAGTAGTGGAGACAGGCATCGAGTTTGGACAGTCTGTAATATATGAATTTATTTTCAGTTACCCCAGCATCAAGTCAGAACGAGTGTTTGACAGCATCATTGCAAAGAAGCCACAACCAGGAGCTGAAGCCAACACAACAACGGGCATCGATCCAGGAACGTTGGGAGCACCTGATCAGCACAACATCGAAGGGGACACCTTCCGACTACAGAGGGAGCTGTACGAAGACGCCACACAAGCAAGAATGTCTCCAAGGGGTCAACAGTATCTGATGCCAGCTCTGCAGTCTATCAGAATGTGGTAGATCCAGTGGTCCACAGGGATGGCCGCTCCGCTATGTCCCCGATAAATTAAGGTCAGAGCTTTCCAATTCTGTTTCAAGCATGTCATTTAAATTTAGATAGGAATATGGGGGCCGTCAGTCAACATATTTGTGGTAGTAGGAAAATTTCCCTTGTAATTTAGAGCTAGGCCTCTAACTCGAACCCCGTACTTTAAGGTAGATGTTATTTGTAGAGTCCTTGTTAGCGAAGTTATAGTTCATTTTGATTGCGTTATTTTAACGTACATGTTTTTGTAAGGGTCTGATTGAACTCATTTAGGCATGGAGGTTAGTCTACAGATAGGTACTTTTATTAGATCGCATTTAGGCATTTGTTTCTGCAGACGTAGAAGTGTATAGTTATGACCAAGTCGTGACCAAGCCGTGACCAGTAATTCACCCAGATTCACTGATAGAGCGAGCGAGTCCATATATTTAAGAGATTTGAGCCCATGAGAGGCAGAAGTAAAATTTGCAGTTGGCATGAGAGAGCCCAACTATTGAAAGTTTATTGAATATATTTTGGAAATGCCTAGTATGGCCATGTGACGATCGCTTAATGATTAGTGTTTTGTAGCACCAGGATTTAGCCCATGAGAGGCATAAGTAAGATGAGCGAGATTGCTGGAGGTATTGAGACGAGGGCAGATAGCCCAGGTATATTTAAATGAGGGCTTTAGCAGCTGACTACGTGAAGTGTTCTTTTGAAAGGCAAGACTTAGCCTGTCCCCCGTTTGAGCTCATAAATTAGGGGACTGCCGCAAGTGGGGTGGTGAGGATGGAGGTCATTGAGCTTGACGTCACAGGCTTGTGTGTTGGTCGTCTGCAGTATGTCAAGTATGCCGGGAGGGGAAGAAACGACCTTCATGTTTTGAAAGCAGAGAGAGAGAGATTTGTTTTATGTCCTATTTGTTTTACGTAATATTTTAACACTGGCCCGTTTTATCCTGACACCCATGTATGTGTTGAGTGGGTCCTTTTATATGGTTTGCATAGGTATCTTGGACGCCTTACTTGTCATGGGACTAGGGTTCGTGACCGAGTCAGGTCATTGTAAATTTTGTGGTGATTTTGTTTGCACCGGGGTTCGACGGCGCGAGGCATTGTAAATTTTATGGGAATCATTGTTTTTGGGTAATTAAGCAGATATCCATCTTTCTAAACTTCGTTACTTACACTATTGTAACATGCTTGTTGCAGCTCACGTGTTTTCGTGAAGGCAGTAAACTGGTAGTCATCGGCTCAGCGTCATTTTACCATCTCATATTGAAAAGCTCTTTCATTTGTAAATAATTCAATTTTATGTAATAAATCCCTATTTGTTAAACTTTGAATGCAGCGGTGTTTTCTGTTAGATATTTTATTTTTATTTTTAATTTTGCCGAATTCTTACCTGAGTAGGCACATGTCCTAGTGTTTTATCTTTATGTTGCCCCGTTATACCCATGTTATCCCTGAGAAGAGCGCTCTCCTGGCTGATTGAAGAGGACTGTGTTCAGGTAAGACTATGTGCACCAGCTCACGTCTGTGAGAGTTCGTTCACTACTGTACTCTGGGTTCGAGACCGGCCTTCGCCTGGACGGAACTTTAAAGTGCAGTAGGGCACAGTATGTTGATATCAACATTTTATTTTCCTTTATAGAGATTATAGCGAGTCTTTGTATTTAGTACTCTGTGGTAATGCACAAAAGGAAATTATCCTGGGTGTGCTAGAGACTAAAGTAGACATGATTAGACATTGGATTTATATGCTGTATAAATTACCAATATAAACATGCAACTAAGCTGCACTTATTTTCATGCTATTAAACACTTTTATGAAATGCAAATGTAAAATTCCTTTACTAGACTGACGTGATTCACCCACACCAATACGCAAGTTCATGATCATAAATAAAGAACTGAATGAAATACAAAAATGAACAAAAAAACACACACTACTTACAGCCGCAGCCCAAATTTTTGTTTATAGCTACCATGAAGTCATAGCTCGGATTTCGTTCGAGGACATCACGATATTTTGTTTGCAAACAGAGTCTGAGGTTTCCTGGGATACCTTCAAGTTCACGCCTCAGTTTCTCCATAACCTCAACCTTGTCATCAAGATGCAACCAACATGTTTCTAGCTTCTCGACTGATTCTGGTATGATTTGCAAGTGCATTTGTATAGGGGTCAGTTCCCTCTGAACATTTTAATTGCTGGAATCAATAGCATCAAATCCTTCAATAACACACTTAACTCCATCAAAATGGTGACAACAGAAAAGTGCAGCTTCAACCATGTTCCTCAGTGTGTAAGGATTGGTTCTGGAGGAAGAGAAATGTCTGGTGGGCAATTTCTGTAAGCCTTTGTCCGGAGAAGTTCTTTCACAAACACTTTCTTTGTAGTGGACATTAGCAAATACAGTAGAGACAATACGCGACACTTCCGGATTTAGCCTTGTTAAAATGGGAGACAATTTGCAAGTGGCGCTCCTAGTGGTGTGACCTGGAGATTCGCGCTAATGGAAAAGCATATATGGAAATGGATAAAGAAATTACGTCTTCAAAGAAAGTGTTAAGATATCTTCAAAGTTGATAAAGCAATTCTGGATAAACGAATGAAGAATTATTTAACAGGTTATTATTTAAAGACTGATATTAAACATACAATCAAGATGTGAAATGGACTGCTGTGAAAGGGCTTGGTCTTTCATTTATGCATTACTTTTTTTTAGCTTTAGCATTCCTGCCTGAACTTTTACAGCTAGATTTGTCTTTTTTCTCATTTAAAAAACATTGTATCATCACATTAAGACACTCATCTATAAAAATATTGGCACATTCCTTACACACGATTCAATGAATTAACATTTAAGAGCTGGACAATTTTCCTCTTAACTTGAAGCCTACTAACAGAAAGAACATCTATAAATTTAGCCTCAAAAACATTAAAAATTTCCCTATAAGCAATACTTGCCATTACATTAGGATAAAGCAAATTTGCATCATCATTTTGTTTCAACAAAATATGTACATTTCTTAAGTCACCCATATTTTCTTCAGTGCTTGAGAACGCATTACGGCATTCCAAATGGGGTAACTTGGAACACAAGTAGCCACACACATATGCACATGCATTTTCCTGAATTAAATCAAAACCCACACATCGCACCTACAACATATCGGTATTGAAGGTTAACTGCTGTACTATACAATAAATAAGCTTATTATACTTTAAGCCAGTTAAAATTTGGGTCGCGCAGGTCAGAAGTTTAGGAAGTACTATAAAAATCTCTTTGCAACTGGGAAAATACATATGCAAACCCAATATTTACTTACATTTTCTTGTTACGAGGGAAACGGAAAAAAGACCGCAAATCCTTCTGCACTTCATAGTTATTGCAGCCAAACACAGCACGTATCTTTCCATTCATGTTGAGCGGAGATATAAAAGAACAACACACGTTACTATTTACTTATGTCAACTTACTGCAAACGCTTAAACATCGCCAAAAACTTCACAAACAAATACACATGCTCTTATGACAGAATCATTAACTCCAGGTCACTCTGCTGGACAGAGTTCTGATCGCTGTCCCTCGATATCTCGCAGAGTGTCGCGTATTGTCTCTACTGTATTTGATATTAGTTTGTTCACATCTGGAAAATGTGCCCTTATTTCTTCTGCAGCCCTGTTAAGGCCGTGAGCTATGCACGTAGAGTGAATCAATTTAGAATAAAATATTTTCAATGCTGCAATGGCTTTTAACATGTAGCTGGTAGAATCAGTTAGAAATACCTGGAACTGACTGTCATGCCCATCCAAAGGCCTGAGCAGGCGTAACGAATTGTTTGCAAAACTTGCTTGTTTGCTTGCTGTTTAAAGGACCCTAACATCTAGGTCATCGGCCCTGTTTGCAAAACAAGCAAATGTAGAATGATTTATCCTTTCCAACAATTTGCAAGAGATAGGATACGGGTACCGGTTCATCTCCCCTCAACTTTCCGACCAGCATGTTTGCTATGTATCTACCATATGATCTGCAGTTTCGTCTACAACTCCCCAAATCAAACAGTCAAGTAAATCAGCTTAGATTTATTCCATCACCAAATTGTAACATTTGCCCAAGTACGTTTTCCAAACTGTAGAGTTTTAAGGAATGGTCTGGTTGCAATACTTCTCAAGAAAGGTACAGAAATGAGGGTTGGTTAATCTACTCCATGGAATATTTGCAGCAATCATTGTGTGACACTAATCAGGAGTACACTCATTTTGCAATACCAATATAAATGATCCGTTATTGGACATTATAAATTTTCCAGCTAACTCATTCCTGGTTGCCAGCGTTTCGTCCCCGTGTGCTAGGCTGGGCTCATCAGTTGGTACCTAGCACGCCCACCAAGACGCTGGCCAGTGCACATTGTGGAGGCCACGCAGGCCAAGCAGGCATCAATTTTTTACAATGAGACAAAGTCTCTCAGAGCATTGGCACTGCCGGTGGCTACAATTAGCCTACATGATATAGAAGCAAAGGAACCACACAGAAGATAGAAGAATGGAATCTAAGCAACATGAACTTACATTTTAATAAGTGTTAAACCTATACATACCAAATTTTAATGTGTTAAAACTTTTTAAGTGTTCTATATTGTGGGCCATATGTTTTAATGTATTATGTATACTCATGTTCTAACTTATTGTACCTTTGACCATAGATATTTTAACTTCATGCTACTGTATATTGCATTTCCATCCCCCATTAGACATCTGGATGTCTAACATAATAACAACTTGTGATTTTGTCTAATGGCTGGAAACTAATCATGTACTAGCTGATGATGGCCGTTAAGGGCTGAAACCGGTACTAGTGTAATCTATTTACAATAAATTAAGTATTGATTGGTGGAAAAACACATTTCTTGTCTATACAATGAATCTATCAATACGGAAAATGAAATTTATAAATAATAATTGACGCCGTATAATCGACCTGCACATCCGTGAAGATTGGGTCCTACCTAAGATGATTTCTAATGCCTAAGACAAAACAAAACCCAGCCCCCGAGTCATTGGAATTAACCAATTAAGGTTAAAATCCCTGACCCTGCCGGGAATCGAACCCGGGACCCCTTGGACCAAAGGCCAGCATACTAACCATACTAACATACTACCTTCGATTTTCGAATATACAGGAAACCTACACACTCTCCCTTAACTATTATGAATTCATCCCTACACCCCAAGTCCCAAAAACAAGCCTCTTTCTATAATTTAATTTATAGAGCTTTAAAAATTCCTCTTTCTCCCAACAATTTAAAAATTGAACTGAAGTACATAAGGAATCTTGCTCAACTCAATGGGTTTAAAATAGATATGGTCAAGCGTTTGATTAATAAAATCAAAATTAAATTGTCCACTAATCTCGTCCCAGAAAAACAAAAAAAAACTAGTTTCGCCACATTTACATATAACAACCCACCCGTCCATCAGATCGCAAATACTTTAAAGAAGCACAATATTAATATAGCCTTCAGGACAGTTAACACCAATCGAAACATATTTTTTAACCACAACAAGGTCAATCACAATAGCAACCATTATTCAAGGTCCGGCATATATAAACTAACATGTACACAATGTGATTTTTCTTATATCGGACAGACTGGCCAGAGCTTTAACACGAGATATCTGGAACATTATAACGCTCAAAAACACAATAAGTACTCAGCGATGAGCCAACATATGAGAGAAACGGGCCATCACTTTACATCCATAGAGAAAGATCTTACCATCATTAGAAGCATAGGTAAAGGGAAATTAATGAATGAACTGGAAAATCTACACATCTTTTTAGACCAAACCTACAATAAAAATAAAAATCTCAACGACGTAGATGAAATTAAAAATCCTTTGTATGAATTAACACCTAGATTAATTAATATCATGAATTCAGATGAAAACAAAATCCCTCAATTATTTAAATCTCCACACTCAAATGCTTCATCCACCATGCCAAAAGTTAAATCCGCCCATATCGCTTCTAGAAACTCCCCTCCAGCAACAGCACACACACCCATACACCAGCCTACCCCCACTCTCCCTCCATGCCGCGCCCCTCCATTACCGCACCAGTACAACACCAGGAATAGAAATGTTGATAAGACAGGCGCTGCCGGAACAGACAGGTCCATCTAGTATTAATTGAACAAGTAAGTCATTTTACAGTTAAGAGGTGTTAATTTAATACATTTTATCACAAAGCGTGCTCTAAATTTTTAATTCAATATTATTTTTCTACTTCATTACAGATATTCTTAAGATCCCTCCCAAAGACCAAGCAACACATCAACGGGAACAATATTCATACAAGACTGTATCAAGTGTCTAGGTTGTTCCTTCTCAATTAAGCAGCAGCCTAAAACTATGAAACAGCTTAATATTGTACTCTTGTCAATTCCTTGACGTTACATGAGACCCAAAATCAAGACGCTAACAGTTTCATTCACAACAAAGTTCTTAACAAGTCTACCTACAACAATCGGTTTTTTAAATCTCCACTTGTGCATGACAACACATTTAAATATTAGTTACGTCAAGAACATGAAAATGAAAATCGTGGGTCAAATAAGCCCCCGTTTTAATATCACCCTTTCTCAAGACTTATGATAAAAAAGAAGATCCATTTCATTTTATTTTTGAACATTTTAAGTTAACCAGAATAGAACTGCCAAGTTAAAACACATTTAATTTAAATTTATATTTTCAATCTTGACCAACCTACAATCAACAATCAGTTCAAATCTCCACTTATTGTTGACGACACATCCTGTCAAGAGACACGGTACGTCAAGAACATATGATATGATATAGGGGTCACATAAACCCCGATATGTAATCCTCTTTACCAAAAAGAAGATCCATTTTAGTTTTGGACATTTTTCATATTAGATAGATTAGGACCAAAAAACTTAACTGTATTAACTTATGTTACCCATCTTACGAGTTCATTAATGTTTGTATATATTGTATATAATGTATATATTGTATATAGTGTATATATTGGTATGTTTATATTGGTTAAAAACGTCCCAAACCTTGACCTACAGGTTGTTTACAGGCTGAAGATGCCCAAAATAATGGGTGAAACATGTACCTGACCTAAATAAGTCTACATAAAATCATGTAGATAATAACCACATTAAACGTTGAAAGTATTGAATAGGTGTTTTTTAATTAAATTATCCTTGATATCTATGCCTTACTAACCATTTAGCCGAACTATAATGGGATGACAAAAAAAATATATATATATTTGTCTCGGGCATGAAATTAAACTGCGTCCACAAACCGAATGACCACCAGTATAAGTGGCCCTCCTCTACCAAGTGCCAATGGCCTCTTTGGAGGGCAGATGAGCGGGTAGAGGTTCAGGGCACTCTCTTGCCCTTGGGGTGGGAAACTGCCCCTAAAGGCGGAAGAGCCACTAGATGGCCAATGGCATAGGATAATAATAAATCCAGTAGTGTCTGTTCACCTATTTGGTGTGGCAACTGGTCAGCATCTGTACTCTGAGTCGGAGCGGCTGCCTCAGAAAACCTTCAGGAACTCGCCCGCCCGATTGTACTCCGATCCCTCGGGATCAACCCAGTCGCTTGAGAACAAGCACGCCATGAATCGTGCAAGTAAGAACAACATTACTCCAGGTAGTAACCATCCACCCGCCAACTGAAAACGAAGGCAGCAACCGGCCACTCTGATTCTGGAGGAGCCGGGTTGACACGAAAGACAGAGTCGGAGCTCTCTGGCAAACTTCCCACTAAAACGCCCTTCTACATCGGCACGCTAAACATAAACACACTCCTGCAAGTAGGCAAACTTCTCAGATTAACATCAGAATTAAATCAGCAAAAAATCCAGCTACTCGCCGTACAAGAGACCAGACTCACTGAGTCGGAGACGTCAGAATATGGTAACTACCGCATTTTCAAGAGCAAAACTACATGAACAGTAGGCAAAGCCACACCAATGTTAGGCATGGCCTTTTTTGTACACAAAAAGATCGTGAACTCCGTAGAAGAGATCACACCCATAAACAACAGACTAATGACCCTGCGACTTCGCTGTGCAAATCACCACTACACCTTTGTAAATGCCCACGCACCCACCAACGACTACAAAGATCAGACACAAACAGAAAACTTCTGGAACAAACTTGAAACCACACTCATCAAAATGCCTGAAAAAGACACAATCATTCTCCTCGGCGATTTCAACGGTAAAATTGGTAAAGAAAAGTGCTACAGAAAAACCGCAGGAAGATTCTCAGCACACGAAAAACCAACAAAAACTGCAAATGCCTCATCAAGCTTTGTCAACAACATGACCTGAAAATCATGTCAACATCCCTACGGAAATACCCCAATAAGCTCTTCACATGGGAATCACCCAACACCTGCTGCGGCAAACACCAGATCGATCATGTCGCCATCTCCTTCCCAGCACAAAAAGAAGTACAAAATGTCCAGGTCCGCAGAGGAGCCAACATTGACTCGGACCATCATCTAACGAGAATCAAAGTGAAATTTACCCCAAAATGCTTCTACCAGAAATCCAAGGCAAACAAAAACTTGGACACAACACAAATAAAAACATCAAATCTTAGGGAAACGTGGGAAAAAATCCCAGCCAAAACTTGGAACAAATTCCACGACAAGATCATGAAGAATGCATCAGAGCAAATCCCACTACAGAAAAAGAGTAGACACCCGTTTTGGAACACCGAATGTGACAAAGCCATATTGAACAGAAAAAACGCATACCAGAAGTTCAACAGCAACCGTATACCTGAAAACGAAGAAAAATTCCGCGAAGTCCGCAGACAAACCTCTAAACTCATCAGACAAACCAAGAGGAAATACCTGGAGGACCAACTGAAGTCGGCCGAACAGGACGTCCGCAACTACGACACCAGAGATTTTTACAGCATCTTCCGCAACAGATTAAATGGGTACATGCCCAAAAACCCCTGCTTCAGAAAACAAAAGTGAAAATTGGCACTCACAGATGACGAAAACACCAAAGAACTTGCGAGATACTTCGAGTCACTACTCAACTGCCCAGAACCAACAGAAAGGTTTCCACATAAACCCCACCCGAACCCAAACCCATACTCATCCTCACCTACACAAGAGGAAATACACCGACACATACGACTGAAAAACAACAAGGCATCCAAGGAGACGATGGCATCGTAGCAGAGCTTCTTAAACATCTAGGAAAGAATTCTCTCCAAGAACTCACACAAATCGTACAACAAATTTGGACAACGGAAAAACTACCAGAAAATTGGACAAACGCCCTCCTCGTTCCATTTCACAATAAAGGTGACCAAACAGATGTGAACAATTACAGGGGAACTTCCCTGGTGCAAGTCGCATACAAAATCTTCTCCGCAGCCCTCCTCCATAGAACACAGGAACAACTAGAACCACTCATAGGCGAATACCAAGCGGGCTTCAGGCCCCACAGATCCTGTGCAGAACATATACTCAATCTGAAAACCATCTTGAAACAACGACACATAAGAAAACAACCCACAATCTGCACCTTCGTGGACTTCCAGAAAGCATACGACTCCACTGACCGGCAATCCCTCTTCCAAACACTGAGTGAATACGGACTGGACAACAAGACTCAAAAAATCATCAGATTAACTCTCACCAACACAACCTTCAAAGTAAAATTCATGGGAAATATAACTGAAAAATTTCAGATAAAAACTGGTGTCCGATAAGGAGATGGACTTTCCAAACTACTCTTTAACATAGCCCTGCACAAAATCATGAGAGAATGGGAACAAGCTCTAAAAGCTCAAGGAAATTGGCAACCATTAAGTATGACAAGAAAAGATGTAAAAATCTCCTGTCCCGCTTTCGCAGATGATCTCGCGATCCTCGCAACAAACGAACAACAGGCAATCAGCCAAATCGAAATCCTCAAGAAATGCTCAGAAAAATTCAGCCTACAAATCTCTTTCTCAAAAACCAAGGTCACGTGCAACCACTGCAGCCTCCAGAATTTGAACACGAAATTTGGCACAATTGAAAAAGTAACTGAGTTCCGATATCTAAGAGAAATTGTAGTACCAACAGGAAAAGAACAGAAGGCCCTCGAGGTCCGCATCCAGAAAATGAAGAGAGCCCTCGGCCGAATGCAAAACATTTACAACAAAAAATGCCTTTCAATCTTCACCAAAATTAGACATTACAACACTGTGATCAAACCTGAAATACTATACATGAGTGAAACACTGGATCTCCACAGAAAAACAGTACTGAAAGACATCCTGAAAGAGGAACGTAAAATCATCAGAAAAATTCTCGGCCCAAAACTGACTGACAAAGGACACAGACTGCAATCTCGTACATAAACCGAGGAGCTCTCAAACCTTGCGGCCGACATCAGAAAAAGATGCCTGAAATTTTACGGACACATCGAACGCCTTCCAGAAAACAGACTGACGAGAATCTTACTTGAGGCAACAGAAAACATCAAAACAAATAGGTGGACAAGGGAAATCCGCCAAGACCTGGAAAAATCAGGTATCAAAGTGGCCAACATCACTGACCGAACCTGCTACAGAACGAAAATCAGCAAGTGGGAAGTAGAGTCAGAGAGAAACCACAAAAAGAAGACAGAAGTTAAGTGGACAGAAGAATGAAGAACCACGATGAGAGAAAAATTGAAGGCTACCTGGCAAAGAAGGAAATGCACAACTTCTGAGTGAGCTTTGCGTGATCAGTTTTCTGGTCTTTTTTGCATCTAATAATAATAATAATAATAATAATAATAATAATAATAATGTTATTTGCTTTACGTCCCACTAACTACTTTTACGGTTTTTGGAGATGTGGAGGTGCCAGAATTTAGTCCCGCAGGAGTTCTTTTACATCCCAGTACATCTACCAACATGAGGCTGATGTATTTGAGCACCTTCAAATACCACCAACTTAGCCAGGATTGAACCTGCCAAGTTTGGGTCAGAAGGCCAGCGCCTCAACCGTCTGAGCCACTCAGCTCAGCGGGATGACAAGTGAACTGCTGGTATACACAGGAGAAAACTGTGACACACTGCTGAATAGAGGCAATTCTTCAGGAGTTACTAAAATTGTCTGAAATATGCATTTCCTCACAACTAAGAATATCTGGTGAACTTGACAGATGGGGTAAGGACATCACCCAGAAGATTTAGAGATGGAATTCTGATTTCTGCCTGTCATTAACATCCATCCTTGTATAAATGCTATCAGTAACTTTATCCTTGGCTTTCAATAATATTTATTTTGTGTGGTCATTACAGCCTAGAGCAGCCATTTTTTAAGGTAAACACTCCAATGATGGTAGGCAGCGTCAGTCACTGAAAGTAAATCGTATGCCATTTGAAGAGGGGAGAAGTGTAGTATATAGTGTAAGAGCTACATAACGTTAAAAACAAACACCCAGCCCCCAAGACAGAGGAATTAACTACACACAAATAAAATTAAACTTCCACGACTCTACTAAGATTTGAGCCTGGAACCCTGCAGTCTGAAAACACATAAAAGGTAATTATTCAACTACATACCATTTGTAACATCACTGCATAAATACCGGAGTCTAATTTGAGTACTGCACATATTTTCTATGAGCGAAGGGGAGATAAATCTATCTCGTAACTATATTTTGGACCACATTCATGACTAAACAGAATCTCTAGCATTTCCCCTCGGATTAAGCATTTTATGACAGAACTATGTTCCAGAGCATACCAAGTGGAGTAGCGGCACGTGTTAACATTCTACGGCTATGGAGCAAAGCTCTGCATTCAGGAGAAGAGTGGGCTCGAACCCCACCATTGGCTGTCCTGAGAATGGTTTTCTGCAGTTTTCCATTTCACTTGCAGCCAAATGCCAGGACTATTCAAATGCCACAGCTGATTCCTTCAACCTCCACACCCAATTTCATTCACCATCCGTCATTTCATCTTCACTAGCTCCTCAACTGAGATTGGCATAAAGAATCCAGCCATAAAAACGGGCCATATAATTTAATCTCACCTTATACCCAACTCTGTACCAGAAAAGAGGATACACATGTATCTCCTGGAAGATCAACTAAAACTTTTTCTTAAAATTTGTTTTAGGTTTATCTGAACTACTTTTGTTGCTCCCTGTCCCCTTAGACAGTAAAGTTTAGTACATTCACCTGAAAGGGGAAGATATCATCACTAGACAACATACGGCAAAAACAAAAACACTCGGATCTCAATATGCCAGTACATGAAATCTACTTTCAATTATTAAAGAATTTTACATTTATCAACTACAAAATATATCTAGCATCACCCTACAAAAAAAAAAAAAAAAAAAAAAAAAACTACCCATGCTTTGAAGGAATTATCACTGAACATGAAATCTTTAAATGAACAAATCTGAGATAATACCTAAAAGAAAATACAAAAGAACATTGAGCAGTATTTATACTAAAAATGCTAAACATTCATCTTTTAAATATTATTTACCAAGAGAGAACTAAAACTACCTCTGGATAATGCTATATTCTAGATGTCCTAGTTTCATGCAACTACAGTATTTACAAAATTGATGTCCGATATCACTTTGACGTTTTCAAGATATATATTTGTAGGAACACTAAGTGCACAACTAGCTTCTAATGTGCTACCAAGACTTATCTTCCCCACTAAAAAAGATGTAAGGAAGACAGTCATGTAACTCAATCTACCAAAATAATTTAAACATTTCTAATACATGAAAACCTGTTTTCACAAAACGATTATGCAGTCAAATTTATTATTGATAAACAATACATGCAATGAGAATGGAAGTAGCATGAGAACAGGTATATCAGTATGTTGAGGAGAAGTGTGGAATGAGTCAAAATCCCCAGGAATGGTGAAGTAACATCTGGTACAAGGATTGCAGGGAATTTGGTGGGAAAAAACTACTAGAATATACTAGCCAAAGAGATTAAACTGGATGAGAAAAATGAAACATTCAGAAGAATATGATGATGATCCTACTATTACTGTATTATTTTTGGCATGGAAAAGGGTGTCAGACCCATCTCACCATTTCTGACAGGTTGAATAAATATTACGTCCACATGAGCTTTCTTCATATAAATAACTCTACATGGAAGTATACTGCATCAAACCAACCTACTTAAAATTATTATAGAGTTTTAAAATAAAGCAAACTAATATTTTTACACACAAAAAATGTATAGAACTCGCCTATTCTCATAATCCAGATTGCTGATTACCCATAGTCTTGTACCCTATACTCTCTCTTTCAGTGGTGTTTTTTTTTTTTTTTTTTTTTTTTTTAATGAAGAAGAAAGAAGTTTCTTTCTTGAGCAGTTGAACCACAGGCATGAAATAACTAAGAAACAACATTTACTTTCTCCTCTGAACAGTATTATATAGGCTATAGTACCGAAATAATGTAATGAGATGAAAAAGCAGCTTTGTTCTTAAAACTTTTCATTTACAGCAGTAACTTCAGAAACTCTGTGCTGGAATGCTGTCCGCAAGAGTGAAGAATAGATACAAGGTGGTAGCAGGAGGATAAGGAATCTCAGCTACAGCAAGCCAGTCTGAAAATACAAAACTAGAACAAACAGCCTGGGACCAGGGAAAATTTTGGGGGAAAATAAAGATATACATGTTACTCTGTAACTTTTCCACTTAAAGAGCCAAACCACTTATGCACAGAACAGTCTCTATGATGACATTTACACATTCTAAATACTGAAGAAACTCTAAAATCATGTAATTGCAAAACTGCTATATGATAAAATATTCTAACTGAATAATCTTCATTTTTTTACCTGGAGAGTCAACCCCCGGCATGTTTTGCAAAAGTATTCACGTATGACCACGAGCAAGTTAACTAGCTTATACACCAATCTCAGTGTGTAATTCCATCAAAAGTGGATTTTGTATCCTAGGAAAGGCATGTTAAGCATATAGCTTGAGATCATGAAAGTCAAAGTTAGCTAGGACACCATGAATTTGATAGCTACGGATTTTATTTCTAATTTCTTCCTGCTGCAACCATACAAAGAACAATTCACCACAGAAAAAGTTATATAACTCAATTTGCTTGATTCTTAAAATACAGATTTCATAACAATGGCCACACTGAATGTCAGAATTGAAGTGCATCTTACAGAACATGGATAAAATGTAATGTAATATAATAGTTGTTAAATGTATATGGTCTGGGACATGTAATCATGGTAGCAGAGCTATTATTATTATTATTATTATTATTATTAGCTCCTCACAGAAGTTCTAATTTCCATTGCAAGACGAGGGGTCGTATGTCAACATCATAAGTTAGCACAGTATTCCTAACATCCTAAAAATGTACCTAATCAAAATTATGAAGTTGAGTGACTAATAAAAAGTATCAATTACAAAATCAACCATACTGACTGCAAAAGCAATGAAACATCCAACACTGAGCAGGCTCAATCAAACACTACACATTATCTCAGTGCAGACTCCAAACGTGTTTAGTATCTATGTACAACTTAATTTTGATTCTAACTCTACCTTTCACTAGTCAAGGATTATCTATCTATTCTTTGCTCTAACGGACAGAATATGCACAAGGCAAGTGTTCCCAGTTCTAAGCAAGGTGGTATGGGTACAAGCTTGTTTGTGAAAGCAAACTATACCATATTCTTTTCATAGCATACTTATCTAAATAATGAAATCTCACATGAATAGCTTCAAGATGAAACACATTAATACATTTTGTTTACAGTTCTAAAGTATGCTTAGCCTGAGTTATAACCTATTTTGTCTTTAAAACCTACTGCACAGTAATGTAACTACCTACTCTTTATATTCCTGTTCAATATATCAGAGTAATACATCGAAAAATGATAGGCATCTAGATAGCATTCAAGACACTACAGCGACACACACTACAATGCTAATGGTACGAGAAGTTTACCGTGGTTCCATGGGGTTTGTGGGTAAGGTCATGGCGCCGAACGGGAGGGATGAGCTGATGCTACCCCCAATCACATCATGACTAGAAATGAGGAGGTTCTCCACAGACTTACGCCTGGAAATATACAATTTGACCACACTAGGGCAGTGGTTCCCTTCAACATGTTCCACAAGAAAGCAATTTCCCTCATAATTTGATTCCAGAAAGCCATATTAACTGTCTGAAATACAACCACCATTCATTATAATTATTCAAATACAACAACCAAAACCTCAACGTTAACCTTTCTTCCAAATCATCACACACACATGCTTTCAAAACAGTCATATAACTTAAATTAAGGTCTGATTCTAAATTCATATACAAATATTCACACTAAATAACTTACTTTAGTACTAATTGGAGGTACCCCACTATCTGCCACTCCTAATAATGGAGATGACAATGGCAATCTCTAATACGATATTTTAAAAAAGTAACCATAAGGCAAATGGCTTATTTCATTCAAAAAGAATTTCTGTCATACTGAAGAAATTCACAGATTTGACAGAAGTAGGGCCAGAAGAGGAATGAAAAATGAGAGAATAAATATAAAAGTCTATCATGAGGTCATTTAAAATTAAATTCTTGAGTTCAAAACTATAGTATCCTGAAATGGTGATACTATAGTAATGTTCTGTTGAAGTCAATTTACATTACTTGGTACCTAAAAATGTTCCAAGCAACATTTACAAGGAACACAGATCTGAAATCCAGATGTTGACGATCTGACAAATGCAACAATAATTTCTGGACAAATAATTTCCTATGCATATGAGTTATGCACCCTTCTCAAATTAATCATGAGTCTATAATCCTCCTTAGTCATTACAGCAGTAGTTATTTCAATAAAAAATTATATACAGAAACTCTCCATTCCCAAATAAATATACAATAACAGACTTAATAATTTGTCAACAGAACCCTATGAGGTAACAAATATTTTTGCTACCCTCAGCGCCTCCATCTCTCCAACGCACCACTCCAGTCCTGCACCACCTCTTCCCCCTCCACTCCTTCCATCCTAGCAAACACAGCTGAACCAACAATAGACCTGATCGCACAGACGAGACCGTTACTTTGAAAAGGCCATGCCATTTGAGAAGACAACCACCTGCTAAACACCGAAAGTTTAAGCTTTCTACACACCCATTCCACACTTTTTACTTATTAGCCCAATTTTCTCACACAACCTCATTTTTTTTCCATTACAGACTGGAACTTCATTGACAGTTTCCACTAGGTCACTTACAGTTTACCATGCATCTGTCATCTCCCTAACACAGCTTCTCAATTTTATGTTGCGGCCCTTCCGACCTTTTATAATAAAGCAAACCAACCAGCCAACACATTATGAAACAATAATCAAGAAAGTGACTGCTAGATTGAGAAGATATTGAGAATGCTGCTGTTCTAAAGCTTTAAATTTCATCGGTGTTCTTCCTTGTCACAGGCTTTTCTCCTGCACGTTATATCAGGCTTGGTTTCTCAAACTTTTTCGCTCCACTCCCCTCCTAGCCAATTTGATGTGATGGGCTTCTACAAAGATAGATTTTCCGCCTGAATTTTCGACAGTGATTTCATCCTGTTTTGTTATTGTTACAAAACCAATATTTTGTAAACTATGAAGTCCACAAGCTCACTATGTGCACTTATTGTTCATATCCATCTGTATCATTTGTTTTCATTTCTTTTCTTCTTAGGTTAACCCAGTTTTTAGTTTCAATTCTTGTTTTGTATTAACCCCTGTATCACTGAATTTTGTCGCAGTGAGTTGTTTCTTGCTCCACATAATGATGTAAATATTGTATACTGTGTTAATTTTGTTGCTGTCTAGGCTCTCTTTTGTTTTTGATATTTTCCTTCATTATGTTTTTTGGCATTTTAAAATTTGTATTATGTAAATTATTTCAACCCCCCCCCCCCTCATTTTTCACTGAGGATGGCTCAAACGAGCCGAAACATGTTTGAATTTGTTTACTCCGTCTAATGATGGAATATATGATGTATTGAATTAGGAGGATACACTCATTTTTTCTCATTTGTAAAGTGAAAACCGTCAATACGGAATGATTCTAATATCTTGTAATGTAAACATATCACTTTGCAAACAAGCTGTGTGCGCTCCACATTTTGTCAAAGAACCTTCACTTACCCAACAAGAGCGTCACATCGTGCATTCAATTATAAAAGGGATTCAAACTGTCAACCTCCAATTTGATTAAACAGCCTACGTCGGTGGTTCAGAAATGCCCGCACATGGTCAAAGACATGTGGATGTGTACTCAGTATTTCAGTCGCTACATGGATTCATGTGATAAGATCCCCCTCTGATACAGTAGTCTCGTACATATCGAGCCCAAAACATCATGGAATTGATGGGCATTCAGGCAACTGAAAAAAATCTTCTGGCTGGCAGATAATACTGTTGTAGAATTTGCTTTACGTTGTAGATATATAGATAGGTCTTAAAAAGACTATGAGATAAGAAAGGGCTAGGAGTGGGAAGGAAGCAGCCATGACCTTAATTAAAGTACAACCCCGGCATTTGCTTGGTGGGAAAATGGGAAACCAAGGTAAACTGTCTTCAGGAGCAGTTAACAAGCCTCAAGAAGAAGAAGAAGAAGAAGAAGAAGAAGAAGAAGAAGAAGAAGAAGAAGAAGAAACTATGGGAGAGTGTGAATTGTGATGCAAAATGTAGCTGGAACAAGTACCATTCACTAGAAATGGTATGATCTGTAGTTTTATATATTGAGAAATATTTGATTTGATTTTTTTTTTTTTTTTTTTGCTAGTGGCTTTACGTTGCACCGACACAGACAGGTCTCATGGCAACGATTGAATATTTTAGTAAAACACCGATTTGAGAAACGACTAAAGGTATAAAGGAAATAAAAATACTGGATGTCACAGCTAAGAGTTGTCCGGCACCTTTTCTCCAGTGTTTCGGAAAATACTTTTTTGTTTTTGTAATGTGTAGATAATCACCCCAAACAGAGAATGCTCAACTGGCATGTCATGCGACGTCCATTGTCAACAGAGAATATAGTTTTAGTTCTCACTGCAAACAAAATGTTCTTTAAAGTGTAATTTTGTGTGCCCAGTCGATAGAGTGGCCGCAAATCCGTCTAGTGTGATATTCTGTTCAAGGATATTTACTTACGGTGAAAATACAAGAGAAATGGTATTTCCAGTAGCGACTGAATGAGGTTGCTGTACGATAGTACTGCGGAGAGAGCACAGCACACCACAAGGCAGCGAGACATGGGAAGTCATGCGAGGATGTTGTAAGCAGGATGTGTACCATGATGACAAGTTCATGAAGTCATTAAGGGCAGTTGGAGACGATCCTTATTCTTCCTAACTGTAGTACCAGATGTGGTGGTCTCCCTAGCACCGTGCTTCAGGGTACAACATGTACTACACAGAGTAGTAACAGACATGCTTCTGATTATGAGTGAGAGTTACAAGTGTTATCACGCACTAATTAGACATACCATAGTGCACCATTTAATTATTATGTCATGAATCTTTCTGTTAAGATGGGACTGGAATGGAGGCAGCTCGAGTGTAAGCTGAAACCACCCAGAACAGGAAGGGAGGAACCGTTGAGCAGATTCATTTTGGACTGTACTAAAACAGACTCAAGAAACAGGCGAATTGCACCCGACAAAATGCCAGTGAAACAGGACTGTCATCATCATCATTTACCAACTACAGTTTCCCGGGTGTGGCGTACAAGCGCTCGCCATCTCGTATCTTCATACAACTTCTGTTCCAGCCCATTGGTGTCCTCTCTCCTCCACATCTGATCTTACCGTCTCTATTCTCCGGACCACCTTTTGAGCAGACTAAAGCGGATGTGACGTCATTGTCTCGTCACACTCGCCGTGGTTGCCAAACGAGCCGGCGCGCCATTCAAAGTTGTACTCCACCACTATAATACAGCACAGCTCACGGATTGAACCCCGAGTGAATTTAAAATAATTAATACACTAACGTCTGCGTGTTAGAATCCCATACAGTTTTTTAACGGCTTACATCTTTAAACAATTAATTTACTGAATTTAATTTTTATGTGAAAACCTACTATCTGTTTTCCAGTCAATGACCGAGTCAGGGATGGAATAAATGAAGCCCCATCTTGCGGACAGGATAGGAATTGGGCCGGCTGCCGAAGCCTGTCTCACTCATCTGGGGCAATGATTAATGACTGACAGATGAAATTAAATTATACTGGAGGGTGATGCTGGAATAAAAGGTGACAGAGAAAACCGGAGTACCCGGAGAAAACCTGTCTCGCTTCCGCTTTGTCCAGCACAAATCTCACATGGATTGACCGGGATTTGAACCACGGAACCCATCGTTGAGAGGCCGACGCGCTGCCACCTGAGCAACGGAGGCTTTCACAATTTTTATGTACTAACTACAATTTCACGATTAAAGCATTGCGAACGAATTCTTTTGACATAAACAGTAAGTATTACATTCATTAAATTATTACTATTTTTATTTTATTTTATTATTTATTATTCACTATTATTATCTAAATATATGGCCTGATTCCTCACGGGCGATTTTTGAATAAGTGAGAAAAGTGAGGATTATGTACTCGTATTGGAATTAACTTGAAACTGACAGTGAAGTTGGGGATCCAGGCGAAAACCTGTCCCACCTCCGCTTTGTCCAGCACAATTTCAATAAATTCATTATTACAAATATATTTTTATAAAAATATTATATTATTATTATTATTATTATTATTATTATCATCATGCAGGAGGTTTCAGCGTCAGCTTACCTTGTGCCACAGTAATTAATATGTGTCACTATCGAGTGGCTGCATACCCAAGTCGGAATCAGAGCCGGGGTCAGCACACGAGGTAAACTATTCCCGCCGTCAATACTATTCGCTCGGAAGTGCTTATAAACAGGCCGAATCATATTTCTCTCGCCGGACATAAAACTCTTGCGTTTCTTCTTCAACTTATAACAGTCTGGTGAATTTTTGTTCAGATCCATTGCACAATAATATCCAATAACGAGTAAGAAGAAACCTACAAACGTACAAGAGACTACAAGAATTATGAATTAGCACACAATACGCACATACACTGTTTCTGTAAAAGCGAAGCACACTGATAAAATTCTCTCACTGCTGTTTTAAACAGACTATGATTGGAACTGCACTCACGTGTTCAGGACATCCACTGTGTGAGTAAGTATGGCAGCTCCGCATTGACTGCACCATTGCCAAAACTCGCTCTGAGTAGCGCACCCCTCTTGCCCCCTCACCAACCGTGTGACAACATCGTAGGCGCTGCCCCTGTCGCCCGCGCCATCCCCTGGTCTATACACGCACTTCCGCTTTAGTCTGCTCAAAAGGTGGTCCGGAGAATAGCCAACATTTTCTTGGTCTTCTCTGTGGTCTTCTTCCTATGAGATTAAGGTCAAAATATTTTCTGGCAGGTCTTTCCCTGTTCATTCTCATTATGTGCCCATACCACTGAAACCTGTGTTTCTTTATGACACTGGCAATACGAACCTCAATATAAAGCTACTTTCCTATTCACTTCATTTCTGATCTTGTCCTTTCTGGTAGTTTGGTTCATGGTTCTAATGAATCTCATTTCAGTTGCTTGGATTCTACTGAAGTCTTTGTTTAGTAGGGTACATGTGTATAAACCGTACGTGAGGATTGGTACGAAGTAAGTGTGGTACATGATTGTTTTTGCTTTTTTTGGTATTTTGCAGTCCCAGAGAAGATTTCCGACTTGACTCTAGAAGTTTGATGCTTTCTGTGTCCTGCTGAGTATTTCCTGCCTAACAGTGTTGTCTTCCGAGATTGTACTTCCGAGGTACTTGAAGTGGGAAGCTGATTCGATTTTTGCTCCTTCCAGAAATATGTTTGAGCTTGTTCCTTCCCTGGTGAGGACTGTGCAAAGTCTAAACTAGGCCATTATTGTGGATATGGTGGACACAGACCCACGGAGCAGTATATGGGCAGTCTCCAGAGACTTAAATATGTCAAATAAAATTGCACATTACTTTTGAAACGAGTCAAAAATATGTCCATACCACAGGCATGTTCATCAAAAGCTTCCAGAGGAGGACAAGGTTAGGATTTCCCAAATGTGGATTGAATCAATCAATCAACTCTTTAAAAGCACTTTGTTTACAGGCAAGTCAATGTTTTACAGCGCAGCCAAACCAAATTGTACACGAGGCCACTAATGAGCCTTCGTCAAACCCCACTAGCGGCGTGAGCAAGAAAAACACCACCATTGGACCATGAATTGCTGGGGTAGTGTCACTGGAAAGCGAGTCGTCAGTCCTCATTCGTTGGAGGTCAAGATTGAGCAGAATTTGGTGTGGTTCTGCTCAACCTCGTGCAGACCTAAATCAATGAGGTTGGACGGTCTCTCCTCGATGTGGCTGTGGGTTTGAAATGAAGACTATCAAACATATCGTACAGGACTGCCTTCTACACTTGTACCCTGGTTCCTTGGATGAACTCCGCTCAGTAACTCCAAAAGCAATCGCATGGATTAGAAACTTTCCAATCCAAATATGAAAATATGGTCCTAATGCTATGGACTTTAATTTTTGTAAATGTATTTCTTATCGTCTTATATGCATCATATTCTAAATAAATAATTATTATTTTGATGACAGACATGAGGAAATTAGACAGAAGTACATGGATATGATTAGTGAGAAGTTTCGAACGGGTAGACAGTAAGCAGGTTCAGGATATAGAAAGTGAATGGGTGGCATACAGGGATGCCGTAATAGAAACAGCAAGGGAATGCCTAGGAACAACTGTGTGTAAAGATGGGAAAAGGCGAACATCTTGGTGGAATGATGAAGTGAGAGCAGCCTGTAAACGTAAAAAGAAGGCTTATCAGAAATGGCTCCAAACAAGGGCCAAGGCAGACAGGGACTGGTACATAGATGAAAGAAACAGAGCGAAACAAATCGTTGTTGAATCCAAAAAGAAGTCATGGGAAGATTTTGGTAATAACCTGGAAAGGCTAGGTCAAGCAGCAGGGAAACCTTTCTGGACAGTAATAAAGAATCTTAGGAAGGGAGGGAAAAAGGAAATGAACAGTGTTTTGAGTAATTCAGGTGAACTCATAATAGATCCCAGGGAATCACTGGAGAGGTGGAGGGAATATTTTGAACATCTTCTCAATGTAAAAGGAAATCATCATGGTGGTGATGCAAACAGCCAAGCTCATGGGGAGGAGGAAAATGATGTTGGTGAAATTATGCTTGAGGAAGTGGAAAGGATGGTAAATAAACTCCATTGTCATAAGGCAGCAGGAATAGATGAAATTAGACCTGAAATGGTGAAGTACAGTGGGAAGGCAGGGATGAAATGGCTTCATAGAATAGTAAAATTAGCGTGGAGTGTTGGTAAGGTACCTTCAGATTGGACAAAAGCAGTAATTGCACCTATCTATAAGCAAGGGAACAGGAAGGATTGCAACAAATATCGAGGTATCTCATTGATCAGTATACCAGGCAAAGTATTCACTGGCATCCTGGAAGGGAGGGTGCGATCAGTCGTTGAGAGGAAGTTGGATGAAAACCAGTGTGGTTTCAGACCACAGAGAGGCTGTCAGGATCAGATTTTCAGTATGCGCCAGGTAATTGAAAAATGCTACGAGAGGAATAGGCAGTTGTGTTTATGTTTCGTAGATCTAGCGAAAGCATATGACAGGGTACCGAGGGAAAAGATGTTCGCCATACTGGGGGACTATGGAATTAAAGGTAGATTATTAAAATCGATCAAAGGCATTTATGTTGACAATTGGGCTTCAGTGAGAATTGATGGTAGAATGAGTTCTTGGTTCAGGGTACTTACAGGAGTTAGACAAGGCTGTAATCTTTCACCTTTGCTGTTTGTAGTTTACATGGATCATCTGCTGAAAGGTATAAAATGGCAGGGAGGGATTCAGTTAGGTGGAAATGTAGTAAGCAGTCTGGCCTATGCTGACGACTTGGTCTTAATGGCAGACTGTGCCGAAAGCCTGCAGTCCAATATCTTGGAATTTGAAAATAGGTGCAATGAGTATGGTATGAAAATTAGCCTCTCGAAGACTAAATTGATGTCAGTAGGTAAGAAATTCAACAGAATCGAATGTCAGATTGGTGATACAAAGCTAGAACAGGTCGATAATTTCAAGTATTTAGGTTGTGTGTTCTCCCAGGATGGTAATATAGTAAGAGAGATTGAATCAAGGTGTAGTAAAGCTAATGCAGTGAGCTCGCAGTTGCAATCAGCAGTATTCTGTAAGAAGGAAGTCAGCTCCCAGACGAAAGTACCTTTACATCGGTCTGTTTTCAGACCAACTTTGCTTTACGGGAGCAAAAGCTGGGTGGCCTCAGGATATCTTATTCATAAGTTAGAAGTAACAGACATGAAAGTAGCGAGAATGATTGCTGGTACAAACAGGTGGGAACAATGGCAGGAGGGTACTCGGAATGAGGAGATAAAGGCTAATTTAGGAATGAACTCAATGGATGAAGCTGTACGCATAAACCGGCTTCGGCGGTGGGGTCATGTGAGGCGAATGGAGGAGGATAGGTTACCTAGAAGAATAATGGACTCTGTTATGGAGGGTAAGAGAAGTAGAGGGAGGCCAAGACGACGATGGTTAGAGTCAGTTTCTAACGATTTAAAGATAAGAGGTATAGAACTAAACGAGGCCACAACACTAGTTGCAAATCGAGGATTGTGGCGACATTTAGTAAATTCTCAGAGGCTTGCAGACTGAACGCTGAAAGGCATAACAGTCTATAATGATAATGTATGTATGTATGTATGTATGATGACAGACCCAACAAAAGAACGTACAGTACACTTGACTTCCTACGGAACAAACTACCCATTCTGCTAAAGGAGATTGATTTAAGGAGGAGACGAATGATGTGGATGCAACAGGATGGCGCACCCTACCATTGCACTGTAACTGCACATCAAGCAATAAAAGATCTCCTTCCTAATAAAATAACAGACCGAGGTATGAACATTTGCGTGGCCAGCTAGGTCACTCGATCTAACTGTCCCAGACTTTTACTTTTGGGGAACAAAGGAATTATGGTCTCTACAGCACCATGTGAAACCTGTGAAGCGTAACCATACAAAAGTACGATCTTCAATTTTAGGTTAGGAAACGTCTGTATATGACAATCTACAAATTTAGGTTAGGAAATTTCTGTAAAATAATTTTTAATATAAAGTTATGAATATCATGTCGGTTTGTTAAATTAAAATGTAAGAACATAATTTTGTAATTAGAATTTGTAGTTAGGGAATATTGCATATGTGCATAATTATATTTTGTATAAATTTCTGTTTGGGTAAGAGTCTGTGCACATGACCTAGCAGTGAAGATTGTGCAACAAGGAAACAGTGACTATATCAGGAAAGACAGTTGAAGTCAGCTAAAAGTGTTGCAACAAGTGGTTTAGAAACCCGAGGCACATCCGGGAAGTGTGCTGAGGATGGTAATTCATCAATGTGGGTGAACGTGAAAGAATGATATTTTGCGGACCGGCAGATTCGAGTTTGAATGAGCTTGCGTCAACTGACAGACGCTAGAAGATGCGACAGTTGGAGCATTGCTTCCAGTGGACTTTGGCAGACACTATGCCATGTGGAGCAAGCCTATATATACCATGTATGCGCATGCGACGGAGGTAATATTTATTACTTATTACGGAGTGTTGAAGGAAGCAATATATACACACACACACACATGTGCACCAAACTGATTACTACTATGCTTCATGATCATTATAGTTGCTGTTCATGAAGATTACCATTACGAAATCTGTGCTGTACGAGTTCTTTACGGTTGCATTACTGTACCATCACTGAGTCATGAAAAGTGCATTACTCAGTAATTGCAAGTTCCCGATGAGCAGTCGGTGGAAGACACTACATAGTGATAATCATGATTTTTTTTTTTTTTTTTTTTTTTTTTGCTAATTGCTTTACGTCGCACCGACACAGATAGGTCTTATGGCGACGATGGGACAGGAAAGGGCTAGGAGTGGGAAGGAAGCGGCCGTGGCCTTAATTAAGGTACTGCCTCAGCATTTGCCTGGTGTGAAAATGGGAAACCACGGAAAACCATTTTCAGGGCTGCCGACAGTGGGGTTCGAACTTACTATCCCCCGAATACTGGATACTGGCCGCACTTAAGCAACTGCAGCTATCGAGCTCGATGATAATCATGATAACCTACAACCTGTTTTCCAGTCATTGATCGGGTCAGGGATGGAATGAATGAAGCAGATATAGGCTATTAGTATGAAGGGGTCACCACTCCCAAAGTGATTTATTAATGACTGACATATGCTATGAAATGAGAATGGAGAGTGTTGCTGGAATGAAAGATGACAGGGAAAACCAGAGTATTACATGTGATAAAATTCATTTTTGGGTAGGTATTGAAAATATTTTTATTAAATAACACCTGTATGCTTTATTATTATTTTTTTTTTTTTTTGCTAGGGGCTTTACGTCGCGCCGACACAGATAGGTCTTATGGCGACGATGGGATAGGAAAGGCCTAGGAGTTGGAAGGAAGCGGCCGTGGCCTTAATTAAGGTACAGCCCCAGCATTTGCCTGGTGTGAAAAACCATTTTCAGGGCTGCCGATAGTGGGATTCGAACCTACTATCTCCCGGATGCAAGCTCACAGCCGCGCGCCTCTACACGCACGGCCAACTCGCCCGGTGCTTTATTATTCATCCACCTATTCAATACAATACAATTTTAAAAATTAGGACATTGTCCTTATCAAAATTGTTGACATGAAATTAATATATTAGATGGTACATGTTTCGCTTATCAATAGTAGGCATCATCAGCCATATTTTTCACTTTAGGATAGATCAGGTACCTGATTGGAAATAATTTATGAATTTTGTTAAAAACTATGTCGTTTAAAATGTATTGGAGATTGTTAAACAACTATTACAATATAAAATGTAGTATGCTGTTATTTGGCAATATTTGTGAAAATATTGGAGTCCAAAAACATAACAATTGTTTGAGGATTATGACATATTAAAAGATATTACAATGGAGATAAAAAACAGAAAACACATTCCATTTAGTTGTCAAATGGCGTATTGTTAAAAACTTATGAAAAGTTGAGCAATGGTAATGGTCGTTACGGTAGTTCTTAAATTTAATAAATGTTGATTTTCGTTTATTTGCTTATAGATTTTGAAGAATTTTTATATGGCCTGATTCCTTTTGAGTTGATATTAGTTGGAAATGTTGGTGCCGTACGCTATATTGAAGTCTTTGTAGGCGTCATTAGAACATCAACTTTGATGTGGTAAGAGTTTGTGATGGGTATGGCTCTTTGCTGTTGAGCGTGTTGAGGTAAGCGTGTTAGTTGGAAGAGAACGTTGTTGTCATTCGGCGATTAGCCAAAGGTATGATGAGTTCTGTAATTAAAGAGTTAATTTGAAAATTTAATGAATAACCATAATTGG